>NC_033622.1:7250480-7291162 GCF_001540865.1 Ananas comosus
TGGTACTTTTAAAAGCATAGGAGCTCAATTCTCTATATATATATATATATATATATAGAGAGAGAGAGAGAGAGAGAGAGAGAGAGAGAGAGATAGAGAGAGAGAACTAGGCTGGAATACTATTAATAACACCAATGACTTGGTGCTATTAAGTTTTTCATCCTTGAATTAAAAGATCTGCGGTTAGGATGATGTGGGCCCCCTAGGATTGAGTGGGTGGTTGGTTGAATAGTATAATCGAACGGATGAAAATGATAAAAGAGGTAAATCTAACGGCAGAAAACTTGATAGCATCAAATATTTTGTGCTTTCAATATATATATATGGGTTATTTGCATACACGTCCCTGCAAATATAGTGAATTGCGGAAATATCCCTGCAAAACGGAAACTCCATAAGTTGTCCGTGCAAAAGTTCTAATTTATGCAGATATGTCCCTCTGGTTAACATCCGTTAGAGAACTATTTATTTTTTAACAGCTTTCTTGTGAAATGACCATTTTGCCCTCACAAATATATCCCTCCAAAATACCGTTTTTCCCCTTCTCTTTCTCTTCCTCTTTGGGCCGCCGGAGCGGACGACGGCGGCGGCGCGGGGTCGGGTTCGCCGACGACGAAGAAGAGGGAAGAGAAAGAATGAGAGGAAGAAGAAAATGGAAGAGGAAGAGGGAGAGGGAAGAAAAAGATGAAGAGGGAAAGGGTTAGTCGTTGCGCGCCGCCGCTGCATCTTCTCCCTCGCCGGCGACGAAGAAGAGGGAAAAGATAGAGGAAGAGGAGGAAGAAGGGCGAAGAGGAAGAGGGAGAGGAAGAGGAAGAGGGAGGGCTCGCAGCCGCGGCCACAACTTCTCCCTCGCCGGTGACGAAGAAGAGGGAAAATGAAGAGGGAGAGGAAGAAAAAAGGGGAAGAGGAAGAGAGAAGAGAAAGAGGAAGAGGGAGAGGGTTTGCCGCGGCAGCCACAGCCGTGCGCCGGCCGCGCCAGTCGCCGACGCGGCGCCGCCGCCGTCGCCGCTGCCGCCACCGTCGCCTCCGCCGCCGCCCTCGCCGGCGATGAAGAAGAGGGAAGAAGAAGATGAGGAAGAAGAAGAAGGGTAGAACCATAAATTCACGTTATAATTAACCATGGTTAAGTATTTTAACCGTGGTTAATGAAAATTTTCTAACAGTCCTTAACGGCAGGGACATATCTATATATATAGTCTGGCTGGGATACTATCGATAGCACCAGGCGTTTGGTGCTTGCTCGGAGCCGAATTCCTTAACCTTTGACCTGGTCAAAGATCTCCCTAGGGAAGCGTGCAGGAATTAGGTACGGCTTCATGTGGTGACCCTCGAAGTTCGCGCCCTCCGATGGATTAAGCGATTCAGTTGATGAGGGATCGGTTCAGCCGGGTTCGAAGACCTTAATTGCAGAATCGGTTTCGCTGAATGAGCCGAATGTACGGAATGCACAGTAATTCAGGTCGGCTGAAGAGCCGAATACCTTTATATATAGACATTAGATTTGAAAACTTGTACAAAAGAAAGTGTGTATGTGCGGCATACATACTCCAGAAATCTAATCCTAAAACTACTCCTAAGAAAGACAATAAATGCGAGAAAAGAAAAGATTACAAGTAGATTATTCATAGAAATACAAAGAAAATGCGTAGAGATTGAAAGGTGGTCTTCTATTCTCAGGGAAAATACCCCTCTTCAGGCGTTACTCGCCTATTTATATTCCGCTTATTATTGTTTCGGTTATGTACACGATCGGCCACTTCCCTGTTTTAGTGGGCCACTACAAGCTGATCCTAACTACTCAAAACTACTTGCGGTTATGCTGTTATTCCTTTTCTCTACTCTCGGTGCACCAAATGCCATATAATCCTGACTTCTAAGCTTCTCGGCTGAATCGTGCACGAACCTGCCACGTGGCTTTTTATTATTGGCCCTAACAATTGCCTCCTCGGCAGCTTCCGAACAGACGATTCGGTAGCTGACGTGATCCTTTCTGAAGGTGCGATTTTCGAAATCATCATTTTGAACTACCTTGTACGATTTCTTTCCCAGCCGTCCTTTCACCTTTGATGGCCACGATCTCCCATATTCCATTTTGTCTTATATGCAGCATTAATTAGGTCACATTTATTGCTACTGTTTTTTCATCATTAAAGCCAGCTTCGGAATTCCATTCGGCGGCTTTTCTTTCCCTTTTTCTCTTTCTTGTTTTCTTTCTCTCCACGTTTTCTTTTCCTCTTTCGCCTTTTTTTTCTCTTCCTCTTCGCCTGAGGCTTTCATCTTTGCTCTTCATCTTCGCCCTTTTTGTCTTTGACTTTTAGTGTTTCTCTTTCGCCATCTCCTTAGATTTTTCTAGGATGGCGCCGCTTCCGTCTCTTTCTTCTTCTTCTTCATTGGATTACAACTTACTTAGATAATTTGTTCCATTGGACCCTTTTCAATTCATTTTAGGTTCCTCTTTTACTGATGACCCAATCCCTGAGGATTTTCCATTCTTAAGTGAGGGTTTTCCATTAATAGCCGATGCCATTCATCTCCATTCCTGGTATGCTTCGACTTCGACGGGAAAAGTCTCCGGACTTGATTGAGTGTTTCGGAAGCATACCTCGCCTGGTTGGATCGGGTGGAAGTTTCGTATGTCGATTTCTGGCGGGAGATTGGTATCTATGAAGCTATTCAATTATCTCGAACACCTCCTGTAGCCGACAACCTTCTTTTGGCTACGGTTCTCTGTTTTTGGTCCCCTGTTTCCAACACTTTCCTTTCTAGAGAGGAACTACTTACTCCTACTCTCCTTGACGTAGCAGCAATCATTGGTCTGCATCCTCATAGCATCACCCTTTCGATAGCCTATAATCCTAACGGCGTTGTTGATTTTGAGGCCCATCTTGATATTACAGATTTAGCTTATACCAAATTTATTCTCAAGTTCGCAGGCCATTACCCTGCTGCGGTTACTAGGAAGGAACATATAGTATTCCTTCTCTATTGGTTGTGCCATAACCTCTTTTGTACTCGTTCACAGAAGATTAATCGAGATTTTGTTCCAATCGCTAACGGCGAAAGATTAGCCGTAGGGGCATATTTCCTTGCTTTTGTATACAGAGAAACTTTTGATTCGATCAAATCATTGGCATCTGGAGAGGGTTTAGCAATCGGTTCTAGTTGTGGTGATCTTTGGTCCTTGCAAATGTTTTTGCAAATTTATTTTCCTTCTCTATGCCGAACTTCTTTGGATATAGATTCGGCTCCTTATTTCGATACTTATGGGTTGGCTCTCGGCTGTCCAAAGCCGCTATCCTCAGGCCACCCATTTGATTTCGGCACTTATTTCAAGATTTTTTATAAATCGCGTTGTCATCGCCTCATTTCATGGTCCCCATTTGCAGAATGCGTTACTCGTCCATCTTGGCTTCTTGCTCGATATGAAGCCATCCAAGGTGAACTAGCCTCTTCTCAGGCTAGTGAATATTCAGATGTCTGATTTTCTTTATTGGCTGCGTGAGATCTGCATGTCGGGTTGAAGATACGCTCGAAAGTGATGTCCAGTACTGAAGTCCATTCTCCCCGGTATTACAGATTTTGTATTGGCAAGTTTTGTGATTTGAGTCAGAGTCTTGAAGGGTTCGGTTCGTGATTGTCGAAGATTGAAGAATCCGAGATTCCGAGAATTCAAAAACATCTCACCGTATGAATCACGATGCTCATGTAAGTTTTTAAATGTCTTTATAGTGATTCATATCTATTTATGATGTTAGAATTATATAAACTAATGTTTAATAGATTAGAAATGGTTTTTGAAACTTTTAAATTGAATATAACAATATTATATATTGTGTACCGGTATCAGGTTCCAATTCGTCAAAACCGTATTGAAAAATTTGAGTTTTTATATTGTGTACCAGTATCCACATCTGGTTCCTCAAAACTCGAGAGCTACAATTCTCATAATTGTATTGAGTACCGGTACCGAGCTCTAGTACCGGTACTACATCGGCTGTGTACCAGTACTGCATTGGTCGAGTACCGGTACGTAGCATTAGAAAATTTCTAGATGCGTCCTGGCGTACCAGTACCGACACCCGAGTACCGATACTCAAGTGTAAAATTTTCTAATTTACATTCTAATCCTAATCTAATTGATTCTAAAGTCATAAATATGACATTGGGGTTCTCTAATACGTACAGAAGCATAGAATACATGCAAGAGTAACCTTAGAGGCTAGGTTTTCGTTCTAAACCCATTTCCATCAAATAGCCTCTTTTAGTTCAATTCGAGATATTGGAATTCAATATTTATATGTCGAATTGATCTAATATTTGCTTAGAGATTTTTCTCTGGTTCTTGGATTCGGCGTGATCAAGGCGGTTCGTGGATTCGGATCGTGGGCTCGAGGATTCGAGTGGCGTTCGTGGATTAGGACGTGGGTGTAGCGTTCGTGGATTCGAACGTAAGGCGCGGACAATCCGGTGACGTGCGCGAGATCCGTCAGCGGTTAAGAGAGTTTAAGTCCGTAGAGTCGGTAATCACCTTGTAATCTTTTTCTCTTAGTGGATTTTTTTTCGTATGTTGGTCCCGTGGATTTTTCTCCAAATTGGAGTTTTCCCACGTAAGAAAATCGGTGTGCTATTTTATTTTTCGCATTACTTTTATCGGCGAGAGATTTGTGTTTTTGGACTATACACCTATTCACCCCCCTCTAGGCGTTTGATAGTATCGAGATAGATCCAAGGGTTTGTATAACCTACAAGTGGTATTAGAGCGGGATCTAGATTTTTCTATCACTATGGGTGAAGATGCTAACACTAATTGACCTACGCTTTTTGATGGCACAAACTATGCCTATTGGAAGGTTCGCATGAGAGCTTTTCTAATAGCCATCGATGAGCGGGTTTGGCACTCCGTCGAATTTGAATGGAAGCATCCTACCGAAAAGGTTGAGAATGTTGAGAAGCCAAAACCACGTGATAAATAGAATAACGAAGAGAAAGATTTATCTTCTTACAATGGTAAAGGGATTAATGCTTTATTCAATATCTTGACACAAACTGAATTTTCATATGTTTAAGCATGTAAAACCATCAAAGAAATTTGGAACAGTCTACATGTTAGACATGAGGGTACAAGCTTGGTAAAGGTTTAAAAACTTCAAATGTTGACAAGTAAATTTGATTCGATTCGTATGGAAGAAAATAAAACCTTTACCGAGTATTATACTCTTCTTCAAGACATTGTTAACACGGGTGCTAACTTGGGAGAGAAAATTTCTAAGCCTAAAATTCTAAGAAAAATTCTTCGAACTCTTTTCGCAAGATTTCATCCGAAGGTTGCGGCAATTGAGACTATCAAGCATCCGGATGAAATGGAAGTAGAGGAATTAGTAAGTGCTTTATAAACGTACGAAATGACTTTTCCTACTAATCAATCTTCTTCCAATTCTTCTTCTAAAAGTATAGGGGTTTCACTCAAATCGACAAAGAAGGAAGACGTGGACTCTGATTCTGACGAAGATATTTCGCTTGCCGACTTCGAACGCCAATTAGTGCTTCTCACGAAGAAATTTTTTCGGAACTTCCGGAAGAACAAAACGAACAAAGCCTCATCTTCTAAGCAAAAATCTTTTTCAAAAGGATTTTCAAGTTCAAAATCAAAAGAAAAGAACTTGCAAAACTTTCTAAAGAAAAAGATGATTTTGAAGGAAAATTCACTGCTACAAATATAAAGGCTATGACCACATTTCCACGGATTGTCCTACTAAAAAATTGTATAAAAAGAAGGCTTTGCAAGCTAAAACATGGATGATTCTGCTTCTAGTGAATCGATCTCAAGTGACGAAGAAAAGAATGATGTTATTGTTTTATTTACAAATACGTCTTTACCTTCGTCTTCTGTTGTTTGTTTATCTTCTATTTTATCTGACTCCATATTTTTGGTTTTGCATGAAACATCGAGCGATGGTGATGAAAGCTATGAGGAGTCGGACGAGGAAGATCTTGCAGCGACATATCAACAACTTCTTATTGATTCTAAGAAAATGGCTAAGCACAACAAAAAGTTGAGAAAACGATTATTGGAACTTGAGGATAAGAACAAAACATTGAAGACCACAAATAAAGCTCTTGAGAAGGAAAGGGAGTTGATATTGAAGAACAATGGAATCCCCCAAGAGAAGCTAGACCAATCGAAAATAACGATAAAATCCTATCAAGAGAATATTGGTTTTCTAGAACAATAATATGAAGAAATTCGTGCATCCAACCAAGTTTTGACCAAACAAGTTTATCAACTCAAATCCGATATTCAAAAGTTTTTCTCTGGATCAAAGAAGCTAGATCATATGCTTGGATTGGGCCAAAAGAATAAACTTGGGCTTCGATATGAGCGGACTTATGTTGAGAAAGATGAAAATTCAAAACAAGTCTCAACAACTTAGAAGGAAAAAGTGTGCCATAGATGTGGAATCAAAAGACACATCAAGAAGACATGCCCTAAAAAGGATAAGAAGGCTTTATCGGCACCTTCCAATACTCGACAACCCCCACGGATTCAAAAGCAACATTAATTGAGTTGAGTATCTCGAATCAACCGGGAGTCAAAGCCACAACAAAAAGTTCAACCAAAGTCGAATGCAACACGAAGATCGACGGTGAATCGGAAGTGAAAACAAACGGTGCCTAACGTCAACAAGCCAAGACAACCAACAATCTGACAAGTTTGGGTTCGGAAAGATGATATCTTTCCTTATCGTAAGTCTTAATTTGTTTTGATTTTTGTGTAGTGTTTTGGTTGGTGCTCATTGCATATTTTTTAATCATTGCATTGCATGTTTGGATGTTCTTTTTGCTTGGAATTTGTTTTGGAATCTTTTCGAGAAAGGTGATATTTTGAAACCTTTTCATTGGGAAATTAAAACTTTATTTTTTTTTCATTGAGAAATTAAAACTTGAAAAGTGCCTTGAACATCTCAACTTCTCATTCATTCATTTCGAGTTAAGTTCATATTAATTATCGATTTTACTCCACTTTTATTATTTTGAAGATAATTTATTATAGGAGTTACTTAATACTTATATTCATCAAATTTTCGTAATCATGTTTGATTTTTGGCAATTACACTATCTCGGTTGTGCGCGTTGAATATGATGAATGGTTATTCGCTAGTGGACTAAAATTTGTCAAATTTTCTTTCAAATGCGAGATTGCTTAGTTTAGGGGGAGTTTGTGTTATATAAAAAAATTTGTGAAAAGATTGATACGAGAAAAAAAAAAACTCCTATACTTGAAAGATGTGGAAAGAGTTACATCCTTGAAAGGAGGTGAAAACTACCACCACATATAGAAAAGAGCTACCACCACGGTCGTCCGGTAAGTATGTGAAGTTACCATATGGAAATTGATTGTATAATCGAAAAGGTTGAAAAATAGTAAATATTTTGAATTTTTAGAAATTATAAGGTGGTATAGTGAAAAGATGCTCAAAGAGCCACCTCCGGTGCTTTATTTGCTAAATCTCAAATTTGAACGTTTTTGTGACAAATTGGTGTCAAGTTTGGTGAATCTCTATAAGTCATTTTTTCACGAACCATTACATCTTGATAGTTTTTGAGCCACTAGATTATTTTTGATGACTTAATTTTGAGATTTATATGAATTAAAAAATCATGTAATATTTTATATTCATCATGATAATTTTTTAGTACAATTCTTAATTTTTACGAAATTAACTCGAATTGCGTGAATTAGATGTGAAAAATGGTTTATGACACTGAGCCTATGTCTTTTCTCTTATGTGTTAATTAATGAAATTGTGTCTTCAAAATGTAACCAATGTCTTCGAGGGCTTCCTATGTCATTTCTCTTATTGTAGAATTTTACTATGGCTTCTCAATCTGTTCTTATTGTGATTTCCGATTTGTTTGTGACACTGAGCCTAAAGGCATCTAAGGCATAAATTATTGATAGAATTTCTGCATCTATACTACTAATGTGTCATTTTTCTTTAAATTTACTACTTGCATATCTACATAGTTTTTCATCTTTAGTTGGACTGTATTTTATTCGGTTTAGCCTTCAGGACTGCACCCCATCCTAAGTGCATCCATCAGTTTCTATATTATAATATAATCAATATCAAATGGCAATGTTTTAGTATGGTAAGTTTTTTGAGTAAGTCTTTTATTTGTTGTACTAATTTGATGTCTTCTTGGTTGAAGTGCTTTTGCCCTATTTTTGAAGTCTTAGCATATAATGGCCCAGCTATTTTTTCTAAATCCTTAATAAAATTTCGTGCATAATTTACTAATCCTAGAAAAGCTTAGAGATCTTTTAAATTACTTAAGTTATTAGGCATTTGTAACATACTGAAACTCGGTAGAGAATATCGAACTTTAGTCAAATTGACTAAAGTGTGCGAAAGGAATAGTTGGACAAACTCCATTTAACATTCTAACAATGTTGGAAGGGCTAAAGTTGAGTTCCAAGAGAGTTGGAAAGGTTTTAGCATTGCTCGGCGCGAATTGGAGTCGAAACAATGCGAGATTGAGGTTCGGGAGCATTCGGATGTTTCGGTGCGCGTTGGGCGCGAAAACAGAACCCGAAAGCTATGTTGGACCATGGGTTAAATCCGGCATAAGCGGGGATGAAAAGATGGTTGAGACACGCTCGAAAACATGTTTTGGGGGTCTCAGTACGATTTGAGATGAATCGTAGGCCTAACGAGTGAAAACGAGCGAAAACGGAGAAAAGTTGTAAAAATTGGCTAAGTCCTAAAAAGGTTGTGTACCTGTGACAGACTAAAAGTGTACTGGTACACAGTGTAAAACCCGAAACAGCAACTCTCGGGTTTGGTTGTTGCACGATCGTGTAACCGGTGACACCCCTGATGTGTACCGATACACATTGAGTCTGACAGCAAAATAAAAACTGCTGCAAATATGGAAGAGAAGAGGGTCTAAATACAATTGTAGCATCTTATAAAACACCCCAAACACTCTCTCTCTCTCTCTCTCTCTCTCTCCCACAGCCAAATACCCCCTCCAACACATTTTTCTTCCTCTCTCTCTCTAGAATCTCTCTCCCAAAGCTAAAGGAGGTGGATTTGGAGGAGACATCTTGGAGCATCTAGGGTTTTGAAGGCTTTGGGACTCTCCTACAAGGTGGACCTTAGAGTGCTTTGGGCTAAGGTGAGGCTTTCATGTAAGATCTAGGCTAGGGTTTGGTTTTGTACCCTAGAACTCTTGGATTTGAGCTTCTTACATGTAGAGAAACCCTCTAGAGACTATGAACACCATGAAATCCATGGTTGCTTCAAGAGCTCTCATGGTGAAATTCTAGGGTTTGTATTAGAAGCCCTAAGAATGGGTTATATGGTTCTAAATGAGCTTCTAGATGTTGGCCAAGCTTGTTTTTGCTTGCCTTAGAGATCAAAATGGTGGATTGAGCATATGGCATTGTTAGGGCACCAAAATTGGAGTTTTTGTCATAGATAGGTTTAAATGTAAATTGACCCTATATAAATCTAATTGAAGGTACTTCTGACGCGTTGGCGAAGACGGTTCGGCGATTCGTCGAGCCTACGCGAAGATATTGAAGAAACAGACGTTTTGGCTTCGTTTCTGCCTGGAGGGCCGAGGCGACGTCCAAAAATCACGAGAACGGATTCGGAGCATCGTGGCATCAAGTTATAGACCTTTAATTTTCGGATCGTGGATTGGAGGCCGTTTGGTGGTCGAGTGCGAGTTCGGGCCGAACCGGGCAACGGGTGCCGCGGGAGGCCGATTGCAAGTGACTACAAGCAATCGGAGTGCGAATCGAGGTAGGTTGTGCTCACCGAAGCGACTAGGTCGCCTTCATGTCGAAGAAAATATGGTTTCATATTGATGCATATAATGGTAACTAGTGGTAAAATATATGAATGTATGAGTTGAATGCTATGTTAGGCTACCAGAGATTGCATGATGACATAATGCGAATGATGCTAGTTTGAGAGAATAAGATAAATGACCTATGCATGTAAACATTATAAGAACGTGCTAGTTGCTAGTTGGAATGCATAATGAGATGTGTAGAGAATGTTAATTGAGAGGTGCATGTTGTAATATATGCTAGATGAAATGCATAATGATATAAAATAAGAATGTTAGATAAAATGCATGTTGGCAAATTATGGAATATGCTTGATTCAAATGAGTTGAACTTGGGTCGATAACTCTAGGTGCATTAGAGAACTCGACATTGGAAATAAGAATGTGTAAACATGGAATACTCGATTTGGACGACTAGGAGGTCAAATAGATCGAGTGGCATTGAACCTAGTGTTGTGAACCTAGGAGGGACATGTGTGGCATTTAACTTAGTGTAATAAACATAGATTGGTCAGGAGTGGCATTGAACCTAGTGTTAAAGAACATAGGTTGAGAAAAACCTAAGTTATGTGACAAAGGAATTGAACCTAGAGTCAATTGGACCTAGGATGGAAAGGACATTGGACCTAGATAGGTCGACATTATAGGGTTAAGACTAACCCTTGAGTTATGTGAAATGGATTCCGGAATCCCAGAGCTTATGGATCACACCGAGAGGGGTGTGGGGTGTGTGCGATGATTTCGCCGCCCGGGGCTAAACCATTGTCATGGCGTGTGCGTCGATTTCGCCGCCGGATGGTTATGCCGGTTTGTGGATTATACCGCCGGGTGACTTGAGCCATTGTCGTGGCGTATGCGATGATTTCGCCGCCGGGTGGCTAAGTCATGGAGCGCGGTAGGCTGTGGTTGGCTGAGGTGCATGTGAGAGTTCCTTCACCTCGAGCCGGACAGAGCGCGGATTATCCGCAGTTGATTGATTCAAGACCGAGTCGAGTGGCATAGTGTGACTGAGGTAAGAGTAACCTTAGGAAAGAATGGCAATTTGAGCATAATATGGCTAAGGTGTGAGTACCCTTAGTAAAAAATAAAGAACGGCTAAGAATAAAGATTAACTAAGAATAAATAATGGCTAAGAACAAACAGTGGCTAAAAAGAAAGGATTGCAAGTAGCAAAGTATGGCTAACAATAGCGAATGGCAATGATAGAGAGTAAAATCGTTTAATTTACTTGCGTAGTTGCATGAATTTCATATTGCATATTGTGATGTACATTTATTTATTTTAATATTGCATAGAATACTTGTGGATATCTGTTGGACTAACATGATTGCAGTACTTCCTTGGACCTGTTGGGTCGAGCTTTTTCCTTGGGTGGCCGTACCCACTGGGAACTATATTTATATAGTTCTCACCCCTGTGTGGTTTTGGGGATTACAGGTTCACACGCGAACGGTGCGGCGGCGCGAGGAAAGGGCGTAGCTCCGTAGATAGTGCCCTACCCCGAGACCAGAGATAGCAGTACCCCGTGTCGGCATAGCTTAGGGTTATAGGAAATGAAAAGAACAAATGTATCAAACTTGTAATAAATTTGTAGCAACTTGTATTGTATTCGGAAGTTGGAAAAATGTAATATGTAATTCTGATGTAAAATGCAGCTAAAGATGAATGTTGTAATAACTTAGTTGTTTTATGTTTTTGATACTTCCTTATGCAATCTATGCTTGAATTCTGTTCTTGGTTGGAACATCGTGAATTGTATTGGTTGCGACGCCTAGGACGTACAGGGGAAGCTCTGTCCGTTCGGCGGTCTGTTGGCGTGCCCGAACCCGACCAAATAGGCGGGGCACGGGCATTTCTAAAATATTTTTTGTTATATGAGGTTGTAATTTAATTTTACCGTCTCCTAAGGTTACACCTAAAAAAATTATGTAGGTTTTGCACAATTCATACTTTTTTCTAGTAATGATGATTCTAAGTTAGAGAAATTCACTAAAGACTGTTTACGAGACCGCAGATAGTCCTATATTAAGATATAATAAGGCTAAAACTCTCAACCCTGCTATATCATTTTGGACGGTGGTTAGGCCCAAGAGGTTAAGAGAGTTAAGCGTGATAGAACTAGAATAGTCCTAAGATGGGTGACCTCCTAGGAAGTGGGGCGTCACAGTTGGTATCAGATTTAATTACTAGTCGAAAGTGTGAGATCAGTTTTGGCTGAACCAGGTATACAGTAGAGAGAGCGAGCTCTCATGTTGATGACTATTGTGGATAGAGCGCAACTCCCACACAAGGTCGATTAAGGCTAGCGAAACTAGCCTCACATCACCTAGAACTTTTGAGTCTGAACTTAACGAGAACGTCAAGGCTTAAAGAGGGGAAGAATGTGAGACTCCAGGTAGTCCAATACATGAGATATAATAGGACTAAAATTCTTAACCCGGCTATAGCATTTAGGGCGGTGGTTAGGCCCAAGAGGTTAAGACCATCTGGAAAGTGGGCCGTCACAGTTAGTTATTTCACACTGAGAATGTGAAGATGGTACCTCAGTTATTACTCGAGGTATGTAATCAAATTTTGAGGACAAACTTTCTTTAAGGAGTGATGTAGTAACAAAGGCACTTAATAATAGTAGATTTCCTAAAAAAGAGGTATTATCATGCTGTTGACTATTGTAGGTGGAGCACGGCTCCCCAACAAGGTCGATTAAGGTTAGCTAGACGAGTCTCACATCACTTGGTACTTGTGAGTTTGAGCCCGACGAGGACGTTAGGACTTAAAGGGGGAAGAATGTGAGACCCCAGATAGTCTAATTTATGAGATATAATAGGACTAAGAGGTTAAGAGAGTTAAGCGTGCTAGGGCTAGAGTAGTTTTAGGATGAGTGACCCTCTAAGAAGTAGGAAGTCACAGTTATATAGGACTATTTCAAATTATGGGGGTTTTGCAATCCTCCTCATTTTAAGCTCTGACATTCTCGTCAGGCTCGGACTCAAAAATACTAGACGATGTGAGACTCGTATCGCTAGCCTTAATTAACCGACCTTGCAGGAGAGCTACGCTCTACCCACAATAGTCATCAGCATGAGAGCCCCACTATATAAGCTTGCTCAGCCGAGACTTATCTTGTACTTTTGACTGGTAATTGGCTCTGATATCAATTATGACACCCAACTTTCCAGGAAGCACCCATCCTAGAAATACTCTAGCCCTAATACGCTTAACTCTCTTAACCTCTGGGTCTAGCCACCACCCAAAATACTATAGCCGAGTTAAGAGTTTTCTAATCCTATTATATTTTATATATAGGACTAAGAGTTTCACACTATTTGTTAAGTGTCCTAAATGTTCTTGAAGAGTTTTACTAAAGGCCAAGATATCATCTTATTTAGACTAATACAAAACTCTTATATTGGCTAAATATAGCATCTATTTTATACTGGAAAATAGATGGTGCATTTTTTAATCCAAACGACATTACAACTCATTCATAATGTCCTTCTGGACAAGCAAATGTTCTCCATTCTATGCTACCAAGATGCATTTTGACTAGCCAAAATCCTGATTTACAATCAAATTTGCTAAAAATGTTCCCATTTTTTATACTATTTATTAACTATGTTTTGTCAAGTATATTGTATGCGTCTAGTTTGGTATTGTCATTAAGTCTTTTATATTTAATAACCATTCTATTTTTACCTCTTGACAATTTAGCATGTTTGTTTAATATAAAGGCAGCAGATCTATGTTTCGATTGTGATTTTTGGATGACACCAAGTTTTGTTAGTTCATTTATGTGCATTTTAAATTCTTCTTTATCTTGACTTGTAGCTTCTATTGCAGCTGTTCGGACAATATACTTTTAGGGTTTATAATTTCTAATTTACAAAATTCTTTATCCTTTTTCCAGTATCTAATAGGGTTTTCTGACTCCCTTTGTTTCTAATTTATCTAATTTGTCAAGAATAGTATCTATATCTTGTTGATTTCGTATAAAGTCTATATTTATCATTGCTTTTTCCCAATCTATAAAATAGATTTCAATTTCTATTCCATCCTCATCATTGTGTTCAAATAATTCTAAATCTTCTTCTTTCTTAGTCTCGATGCTATTTCGACAACAAGGTTGTCCTTCACTACAATTCTTACAACAATTTGGTTTTATAATGTGGTTTTCGGCTATCGAGCTTAAGATTCTTTAAGTACGTACTGAAGTTTGAGTAGTTCGTTTATAAAATTGAACATAGTCTCTGTTAATGGTTATCCCACCTAATTGATTGAGTACAAAGTTGAGTCGTAAGACAAAGTCAGTGTTAATAATCAACTTACATATCCAAACTTTAGGTATGTTATAGTATTCAGCATACGTATTACACGAGTTATAAAAATTTATTTTATGACTCGTGCAAGTGGTAAGGAACTTAGTGGTTGATACTTAAGGTCTCAAATTCGAATTCTAATTGATTCACATTTCCAGCTAAATATATTTCTAAATGAAATAAACGAAACGGATGTCGGTAAGAAGTTCCATCCATTTGTGTGGCAGGGATAAATTCTTCGGCTAACTTATGGTATTGTTCAGTTAGTAGTGTTGAATTGATTAAGTATGTTGTACAGCCAATATCACAATATCTAGAAGAAGATGAGCAATCAGAAAATGACCAAGAAGAATTTCCATCTAGAAGGGATTTAAATCTTACTGCCGAAGAACAATCAACTATGCCCTTAAATCCTGAATTCAATCTAGCAAACATAGAAAACAATAGTGAAATAGCATTAGAATGTGAAGAAGAAGAAGAAGAAGAAGAAGAGGACGTAACATTAGAAGAAGAATTAGTACTCATTGAAAAAATTAAACAAATTAGAAAGGAACGAGACGGAAGAAATAAATTATCATATACAGATACTAGGTACCCATTTTTACGTGTTTAGAAGAAGAACAAATTAGATTATTAGAAAAAGCTGCTGATGACTTTCTTCAAGATGATAATAACCAAGAGAATACTTAACTAAGTTTGATCTGCTTGTTCCACACGAAGGGTGGAACAACAGCTGTTCCACCCTTATTCCCTTTTATTTCTAATTATTATGAGGAACTATAATTTCTCGATCCCATATAATCCTGAAAATAGCGTTTGGGTATAAGAAAGAGAATAAGCTCTTATTTTTCTCATTATATCCGAACCAAACACTACCTTAACATCAGTATAATAAGGCATTCAGTGCAGAAGGATCCTCCTGCTATATGTCATTTTCTTTTTTCATGATGGCAAGCAGTGCAGAAGGATCACATGTGACAGCTGCCATAAATCCTAAAGAATCCGATAAAACAATAATGGACGCATCACTACATAATGATGTGAGCCGCCCAGGTACTTTGTGACATAGTAGTGAAGGTTCATATTTTTCCATCTCCCTATAATGTGATACTGAAATTGTTCCCCAAAACATGATCATCACGGGCCAGATTCACGTACAATCAGCTTCTCTCTGTCGAAACCATTTGCATCAATATCCCACTTAGTTGTTACGTGACGCCACTGGCCATTCTTCGAGTAAAAATCATCTTTATTTATCCAAAAGAACTGCAAATAATAAGGATATAAAATGAGATCATCGAATGCCGAGAATCATAAAAGATCTGTTTTGTTCTATGTATTTAATTCCAGGGCTGCCAAATCCCTCAAATATGACAGACATCCACTAACCCAATATCATAAGTTCATTAAAGCAAACCCCTAACTATACATGGTCGCCTCAGTAGTGCTAGATTTTTCTCGTCTAATCTAATATCGATAACGGAGATGAAAACGCAGAGATCTTACGGCCTGCCATTACATGAAACTTCCAATACTGAGTAAAATGGTTTTCTGTGCTCCTGTGAGCATCTTCAAGTCAAAATTGGAAAGCGCACATTGGAGCTGTTCATGTTTGTACCATTAGAAAGTGCAGACATGAAGAAGGGAATGAATGTCATCCAAGTAGCCCACACATATAATGCAAAAGATAAAGAGCATAATCCAAATAATAAAGCTGCTTCTAGCTTTTTCTCACCATCGCCTTCAAACTCAATACATTTCATGCTTCTCCCCGCATATCATTCCTCATTTCTTTCTTTAGGTATATCATTCTCCTAAAACTCGAAGATCCTATTAAGCACTTCAGCAATTGACTCATTTCTATTATATACTAAATTTAAACTATCAATGTTCCTTAACATAGACAAAATCAGCACACTTAAGTCAAATGAGCAATTTTATACCACATCGACTACACCCACTGTTTATAGCATTTACAATCCAATTTTCATAGAATTTTCAAGATTCATCGGTAACTTCCAGAACTCCCAAGATTCATCGGTAACTACTATTTTATTGTCTACCGGGTTTGCAGTTCATTCAGAACCTTCAGGAAGATGACATTAGATGCAAAAGTTGTATTAGTAAGTACTACAAAGCTTTAGCAAATCATATAGTCGTCTGTCAAACATCTGTCGGTCAACAAGTTTCCAAACAATCTCAGATGTTAGATTAGCCAATACTTTGTTTAGTCTATGCCTATAGATTAATAATTTCTATCAGAGAGGAAAAGCAATATGCGCTAGGATTTGAGAAGTCTTAAGTGGCTCAAAAATTCAGGGTTCAATATTTTTAGAAAGGCATTTTCGTATATCAGTGGAGTGTACTGTTTGCCAAATATCAGGAGCATGATTATTCATGTCTCTATACAAGTCTAACAATAGGTGTCAGCCTTGGTTGGAGTGTGTTTCATGCTGAAACCAATCTGAAACGAGCAAAATTTTATTAAAAAAGGAAAAGGAAAGGGAAAGAAAAAAAAAAAAAAAAACTGAAGAAAATCAGTTTAAAATATCGAATCGAAAGAATGTACAAATCCATTTTGATGGCATCTTTCTGACCAGCAGGTGAAAATTAATGTGACAGTCTCCGCACATTCAAAAGTAGACTAGTAATAGCTTATGGAAACTCAAAATATAGACTTGACAAGGAGGACAATTAAGACATCAAGAATCAACATTACAATATGACAGGCAATGCGAGTGCAGGACTGAATAACGCTCTAACTTAGGCGGCAAGACGAACAGCCGACAAACAACAATAACAACAACAATTACGATCGTGCTTTGATCTTCGACATAAAGAAGTTATCCTACCAACAAATAACAGCAATCTATTATATTATACTGGAAAATTAACTTACGCAGTGAAAGAGTTCCATATATATATATATATATATATATTTTTATCTTCCCTTGTGTTTCTCATGAGCTGGGGGGATTACCGCTTCCACTCGACCACCTCCTAAAAGCAGATACCATGAAATGCCTCATCCTACTCTTTGACAGTGCAGAACGACTGCTACTGCTCGATGGGAGATCGACGGCTGCGAACTGATCGATCAGCTCTGGGATCTGCTCTGCTGCGGTGTCCTGCACGCCACTCTCGCTCGCGCTTACGGCATCCTGCTCCTGCTGCTCAGCCGCATCCAAGCTGATGGCAAATGACTCTCCCCTGACCGCCTTCAACCACTCCACGCATTCGGGCGTCACACTGCGGCACCGCTTCAACTTCACCTTCACCAGGTTGGGGCACCCGCGAGCGAGGGCCTCCATCCCACGGTCCGACAACGGACAGCCCTTGATGCACAGTTTCTTGAGCGACAAGCACCGGGCAGCAAGGCACGCGATCTCAGCATCCCCGACCGTCTCACAGCCGCAGAGCGCAAGGCGCTCGAGCGTACGGCAGCAGCCAGCAAGGAGGCCGAGGCTGAGGGCGGTCGGGTTGATCCCAATCAGAACAAGCTCCTGCAGCTCGGGGCAGCCCCGCGCCACGGCCGACAGGCCGAGGTCGCCGATCCGGTTGGACCGCCAGCCGTCGAGGTGGAGCTTGCGCAGGCGGCGGCACCCGTCAGCCACGGCGGCCAGCCCAGCGTCGGTGCACTCGGGCGTCTTCACAAGGTGGAGGACCTCGAGATCGGCGCAGGCGGAGAGGGCGAAGAGGCCCCGATCGCCGACCTGGAGCTTCTCGAGGTGCACGTCGGCGACGCTGGGGACGCGGGAGGTGATCTCCTCGAGGAGGAGGTCCCAGTCGCCGGAGCAGCGGAGGACCTTGAGGGAGCGGAGGTGCGGGGAGCCGGCGATGAGCGGGGCGAAGCACTGGGCGTTGTAGAGCTCCTTGAGGCAGATGGAGCGGAGGGAGGAGGAGGAGCAGGGGGCGAGGAGGAGCAGGAGGTCGGAGGCGGCGGTGGGGTCGGAGAGGCCGCGGAGGCGCTTGAGGGAGAGGTCCTCGAGGAGGGGGCAGGCGCGGAGGACGGCGTCGACGGCCTTGGGGCCGAAGGCGCAGGAGGAGCAGGAGAGCTTGCGGAGGTCGGGGCAGTTGGCGGCCAGCGCGGACATGCCGAGATCGGTGAGCTGGCGGCAGGCGCGCAGCTTCAGGCGGGAGAGGCGGGGGAGGCGGGACGAGATGAGGGCGAGGGCGTCGTCGCCGATGCTCTCGGACCGGCGGTCGCACTTGAGGGCCAGCTTGGTGACGGAGTCGAAGCGGGAGAGCAGCGCCGGGGCGAAGGAGAGGAGGTCCTTGCGGGCGTCCAGCGACAGCCGGTGCCGGCTCTGGCCCTCCACGGCGAGCCAGCGGCGGCAGACCAGCGAGCAGCGCTTGCGGTCCGACGGCGACAGGGAGCTGAAGATGAGGGCCAGGCACTCGTCCGGCAGCTCCAGCGTGTGGTCGCGCCGATCCGACGACGGAACGCCCCGCATGCTGGAGGAGGAGCAGGCGCCCGATCGGCGACGGAGGGATTGGGATCGGGATTGGGATTCGGAAAAAAGGGCTTCGGATAGGGATCGGGATCGAGATTCGGATCGGGATTGAAATCGGGAAAGGGATGAGACGGATTGGCCCATCCACGACCACAGGAAAAGCCAAAGTTAGCTATCGGAGGCCGGACGAAGAAGCGGTGTGAGCGGCGGGTGCCGAGCGATCTCCTTCCCCCCTCCCCATCCCATCATTATTCGACCGATCCTGTGACCCAGTGCTGAAGCCTGAAGGGAAAATGGCCGCTTTCAACGTGCGTACGCAACTCTGCCTTTTTATTTACTTATTCTTTATATTTTACTTATTTATTTATTATTTAAATATTTGCTTGCATTTCTAACATTTTTTGTTTGAATTTGTTTAAAGAATTCAACGTTGACACGGCACGGCACAAGCTGCTAAAAGGCTGTTTGGTTTTTCAAAAGAAACTAAAAAAAAATATAATATCGTAAATACCCCCACAAAATCAATAATATTATAATTACTTCTCTAAATATAAAGATTTTTTTAAATCTATCCTTATTTGCAAACTCCGTTAAATTCATATAGAATTAAAAATTACTTACCGATTTTGTCCTTGATCCTCAAAGGGTGTTGAAGGTTATAGTGAGAAAAAATATATTCTACCCCCTCAACTATAGGCTATTTTAAAGAAGTTTCCTAATTTTTTTTTTCCTGTATAAAGACCCATTCAATTTTATTTATTTCGTTTGAAATAATTTCATTAATTAAATTAAATATTTTGTTCAAAGTCAAGACACTCCATTAGCAACTAATTATTAAATCTAGAATTACACTATTTTTGCAAGTTGAATGAAAATTTTAGTTATTTCATCAAATTTAACGACTTTAACTATTTTTATTTAAAGACATTATAGATTTAATAGTTAGTTGCTAATAGAGTGTTTTAGTTTTGAACAACGTATATAATTTAATTCGTGGAATTAATTTAAATAAAAAAAATAAAAATTGAATGGATTTTTTACACAAGGAAAAAAATTAGGAATCCTTTTCAAAATAGTCTATAGTTGAGAAAGTTGAACATATATTTTCTCACTATAACCCCCAACACCTTTCAAGGATGAAGGGCCAAATTGGTAATTAATTTTTAATCTCATATGAATTTAAGGGAGTTTGCAAATAAGGGTAGATTTCAAAAAATCTACATATTTAAAGGGGTAATTATGATATTACTGATTTTGTGAGACTATTTACGATATTATCAACCTTTTGAAGGGCACCAGTGAAATTAACCCTAAAAAAAAATATTTATTATAAAATTTTTTCTTTAATTTTTTTTGGTTTGATTTTTTTTAAAAAAATTTGTAAAATTTTGTGAAAAATTAATATTTTCTTTTTGAATAAAATTCAAAAAATAAAAATATTAATTTACCATATAATTTGGAAAATAAATTTGTAAAAAATTATTTTTTCTTGAAATCAAACGGGCAAAACTAAAATAAAAAATTTCACGAAAAACTTTTTTTTGAAATTTATTTTTCTTGCTTTTTCGAAAATCCAGTGCACAAAAAATTGGACAAAAAAATTTATGGACAGTGTCCACAATGACTAATTTGAGGACGCGTCGGATTGGTGCCGCATGGCACCCGAGCCACGCGGGGCTAGCTCATCGCCCTGGTGCTCTTCCTTTTGGAGAGCAGTGGGACGTTTTTTGTGCACTCAGTTCATCATTTTTGTTCTAAAATTTTATTTTTATTTTTTAATTATAATTTAATATAATAGAGATATATTTTGTGATATTTAAAAAATATGTGCAAAAGAATTTTGAACCTGAATTCTAAATTCTTTTACATATATTTTTAAAATAACATAATATATATAATATTCAATTATAATTTAAAAATAAAAATAAAAATTTTAAAGTAAAAAAATAGTGCATTGGGTGCACCAAAAAAATCCTGATGCTCCGCTTGTTTGGAGAGCATCAGGAGCGATGTGTCACGACTTAGAGATTTTCTTCGAGATTTTCCTTTGCAATCATCCAAACTCCAAAGCGGATATCTGTCGGAGGTTTTGCCTGGATCTTCTAGAAGCTTCTACGCGGATCTCGAGACTGATGGTGTGGATACCGAAGGGTCAAGAGTCACTTAGAGTTTCTAGGTGGATAATAAATGTAAGACTCTTAGAGTTTCTATGCTTATTTATTAGGACTCCTGGGAGACCGCGCGGCCTCCTCTTTTGGCTTGTAGTTTTGTGTCACTTAGCACCTTTTCATTGGCGTTATGGGCGGCGAGTGGCCTATAAATAGTGTGGCCTCTACCCCCTCTCATTTCAGAATTTCATATTGTATTCTCTCTACTTTAAAGCAATAGAAGAGCTTTTTTCATATCTCTCTTGTACTTAGTCTAGGGCGAGTGAGGTCCTAACTTAGCAAGCAGAGAGGCAGGCTTGCTCACTTCGCGAAAGAAGGTGAGCGCCGCACGGATTTTGCGAACCAAACCGTTAAGTTCGTGACAGTTGGTATCAGAGCCAGTTCGAGAAGGAGGCATGTCGTCATCCGAGGCTGGTGCTGGCGACGTTGGGGGTGAACCCTCCAAGCAACCCTCCAAGCGGAGCAAGGGCAAGGACACGCGAATCACGAAGGATTTTGCATCGGTGGAGGACCGCCTTACTCTGTTGGAGGACATATTATCCAAAGTGGGTGAAAGGTATACCAAAATGGTCGATACCTTTAACTCCTTTAATGATGATGTACGCAGCATGGAGGAGAGCGTCGCCAGTGCCATGGCGACCTTTCGAAGCGAGCTTGAGAAGCTCCAAGGCAACATCACCCGTCGTGACGAGGAGCGGAAGAACTTGATCGAGGAGCTAGTCACTCGAGTCGACGAGGTCGAGGACCTCAAGACGAGAGTGACTATCCTTGAGAAGGCGGTGGCTCGAGGCGGTGAAACGCAGAAGAAGTATACCCCGAAGGTTCGCGTCCCTGAACTCCAATGCTTCAAGGGGATGCGCGACAAGAAGGAGATAGACAATTTCTTTGGCACATGGAGCGCTATCTCAAGGCGCTGCGGATAGAGGACGAGGATGACAAGGTCCAAACCGCTTCATGTACCTCATCGACGACACGATGCTGTGGTGGCGACGGTGTTCTGCAGAGGCCGAGAAGGGCCAATGCGAACTAAAAACTTGGGAGGACTTCGTGCGCGAACTGAAGGCACAGTTCTACCCCGAGCACATCGAGTACTTGGCGCGGAGGCAGTTTCGACGGCTCAAGCACACAGGAACCCTCAAGAAGTATGTCAAGGAGTACTCCAAGCTGATGCTTGCCATCACTAGCATGGCCGAGGAGGACCGATTGTTCTTCTTCCTCGACGGTCTTCAACCGTGGGCTAACAAGGAGCTCGTGACGAGAGATGTCAAGGATGTGAGCTCTGCTATTGCCCAGGCGGAGAAGCTACCGGAGTATGACAAGCTAGACTTCGCTCGTGGCAAACCACCTAAGGCTGGCAAGGCCAAGGGTGGGGGAGACCGCCATGAGCAGCTTGATCACAAGGGCTAAGAGCGAAAGGGCCCTCTGCAGAAGAAGAAGACGATCTCTTGCTATGTCTGCGGGGGTGATCACTGGGCGAGAGATTGCCCAAAGAAGAAAACCGTCAACGCCATCCAAGCCGAGGAGGACCAGGATCAAGCGGAGACAAAGATGGGCGCATTGCGACTTGTCAGCGCGATCCAAGGGCAGGCGAGCAAGGCGCTCAAGAAGGAGCTCCTGTTCGAGGATGTGACCCTCAACGGGAGGGCCACTCGTGCGCTCGTGGACACTAGAGCGACCCACAACTTTATCGCTGAGTCTGAGGCCAAACGGCTGGGCCTCGCACTCGAGAAGGACACGAGCAAGATCAAGGCTGTCAACTCGGTGGCACAGCCTGTTGTAGGGATAGCCAAAGAGGTGTCGATCCCTGTAGGACCCTAGTCGGGTACAACAAACTTCACCGCCGTGACCATCGATGACTTCAAAGTCATTCTCGGCATTGACTTTCTAGCTTCATCGAAAGCGGTCCTGATGCTGCATCTGGGGGCCTTGAGCATCATAGAGGAGGCAGCCCCATGCATGGTCTTGGTGAGCCGCAGCGAGCCAGCGGCAACCCACACCCTCTCCGCTCTGCAACTGCGAAAGGGGGTGAAGCGCGGAGAAATCATTTATCTTGCGGCCATCCGCAAGGTGAGTGGAGAGGACCTCGAGGAGGTAGGCCCTCCAGCGATGATTGATGCAGTCTTGGGGGAGTTCAAGGACATCATGCCCCAGGAGTTGCCCAAGAAACTTCCACCCAGGCGGGAGGTGGACCATGCGATCGAGCTCGAGCCAGGAGCAAAGCCACCAGCAAAGACACCATACCGCATGGCCCTGCTAGAGCTCGAGGACTTGCAACGTCAACTGAAGGACGTCCTCGATGCGGGCTTCATCAAGCCGTCGAAGGCACCCTATGGAGCACCAGTCTTGTTCCAAAGGAAGAGCGACGAAAGCCTGCGGCTCTGTATTAACTACAGAGCGCTCAACAAAGTAACGGTAAAGAACAAATACCCTATTCCCCTAGTTGCTGACTTGTTTGACTAGCTTGGTGGAACGAAGTTCTTCACCAAATTGGACCTTCGCTTGGGGTACTACCAAGTCAGGATCGCGGAGGGCGATGAGGAGAAAACGGCTTGCGTGACGAGGTATGGAGCCTACGAGTTCCTCGTCATGCCATTCGGCCTGACGAATGAGCCGGCGACCTTCTGCACCCTGATGAACAAGCTATTCCACCTCTACTTCGATCGCTTCGTGGTAGTGTACCTCGACGACATCGTCGTGTACGGCAACACTTTGGAGGAGCATGTCGAGCACCTGCGGACGATCTTTCAAGTGCTGCGAGAGTACCAACTCTACGTCAAGAAGGAGAAGTGCTCATTTGTGAAGGAGGAGGTGCACTTCCTTGGCCATTGGATCGGCCGAGGACAACTCCACATGGACCAACAGAAAGTGCGGGTAATCTGCGAGTGGGAGGCGCCCACGACAGTGTCCGAGCTGCGATCCTTTCTCGGACTCGTCAACTACTATCACTGTTTCATCGCGGGCTACTCCGCTCGAGCAGCCCCATTGACGGATTTGCTGAAGAAGACCCAATCATGGGACTGGACCCCTCGGTGCGCGGAGGCATTCGAGAATTTGAAACGGGTTGTGACGGAGGACCCGGTGTTGCGTCTTCCCGATTGCAGCCGTCCATTCGAGGTACATACTAGCGCCTCAGACTTTGCTATTGGTGGTGTTCTCGTGCAGGACGGACACCCCATCGCCTACGAGAGACGCAAGCTCAACAACACTTAGTGGCGGTATACAGTGCAAGAGAAGGAGATGATCGCCGTGGTGCACTGCCTCAGGACTTGGCGGCACTATCTCCTTGGAAGCAAGTTCATTATCCGGATGGACAATGTCGCGACGAGCTACTTCCTCACTCAGAAGAAGCTGTCACCTAAGCAGGCGAGGTGGCAGGACTTCCTGGCGGAGTTCGACATGGAGCTCATGTACAAACCCGGGAAGGAGAACCAAGTGGCTGACGCACTCAGCCGCAAGGCTGAGTTGGCAGCGGTGTGCCAGCTCCAAGGCGTGATCAGAGAGCGAATCCGCGAAGGGACTTGCGAAGACCCTGTGGCCCAAGGACTCGTGCGACTCGTCAAGGAGGGCAAGGCGCAACGGTTCTGGCTTAGCAATGGGCTGCTCCTGACCAAGGGCGCCGCGTCTATGTGCCCAGGTGGGGCAATCTTCGTCGCGAGCTCATGAAGGAGTGTCATGACTCCAATTGGGCCGGACATTCGGGACAGAAGCGGACTATGGCGCTACTCGAGGCCGCCTATTATTGGCCTCGCATGCACGATGACATAGAGGCGTACGTGCGGACTTGCCTTGTGTGCCAGCAAGAGAAGGTGGAGCGCCAGAATCTTAGGGGCCTCCTCGAGCCCTTGCCTACATTGACGCATCCGTGGGAGAGCATTTCCATGAACTTCATCTCCGCCTTGCCCAAGGTGGGGACGTTGGGGTCCATCCTCGTGGTGGTGGACCGATTCTCCAAGTACGGGACTTTCATCGCGACACCAGCGGATTGCACGGCGGAAGAAGCGGCACGGCTCTTCATCAGCAATGTGGTGAAGCTTTGGGGCATCCCCGAAAGCATTGTGAGTGACCGAGACCCTAGGTTTATGGGCAAGTTCTGGACAGAGGTGTTCCGGATCTTGGGGTCGGAGTTGCTCTTCTCCACTAGCTTCCACCCGTAGACGGACGACCAGACGGAGCGAGTGAATGCCTTATTGGAGGAGTACCTGCGGTACTATGTCAGTGCCAACCAGAAGGATTGGGTGCATCATCTAGACGTGGCCCAGTTCTCCTACAATCTGCGACGGAGCGAGTCAACAAACCTTAGCCCGTTCGAGCTCGCAATGGGGAGGCAACCACTCACTCTGCATTCTGCTGCTGCGGGCGAGCAGGGCCGCAGCCCAATGGCTCTCCAATTCACTTCTCATTTGCAGGAGAAGAGGGACATTGCGAGAGCCTATCTCGAGAAGGCAGCCCGCCGAATGAAAAAGTGGGTCGATGCAAAGCGGCGACCCTTGGTGTTTGCCGAGGGAGATCGTGTTCTGATCAAGCTGCAACCACAATAGTTCAAGGCTTTTCGCAAAGTGCACCGTGGGCTTTTGCGAAAGTACGAAGGGCCTTTCACCATTGCGAAGAGAGCGGGCAAGGCAGCCTACAAACTGCAACTCCCCGCCAACCTGAAAATCCACCCTGTCTTTCATGCTAGTTGCCTGCGGCCCTACCATGAAGATGCTGAGGATCCGAGCAGGGGCGTGTCGCAGCGCGCTCCCGCCACCATGACCACTGCCATCGACAAGGAGGTCGAAGCCTTGCTGGATACTCGCACCATTCGGCGTCGTGGAGTCCAAAGGAGCGTCGAGTACCTTGTCAAGTGGAAGAATCTCCCGCATGGCGAAGCAAGTTGGGAGAAGGCCGACACTCTCTGGAAGTATCAGAAGCTGATCGATGACTTCCAACACCAGCGCGCAACGAGGGCGTCTGCGCAATAGGTGGGGGAGGTTGTCACGACTTAGAGATTTTCTCCGAGATTTTCCTTTGCAATCATCCAAACTCCAAAGCGGATATCTGTCGGAGGTTTTGCCTGGATCTTCTAGAAGCTTCTACGCGGATCTCGAGACTGATGGTGCGGATACTGGACGGTCAAGAGTCCCTTAGGTAGTGTTTGGTTCGGGAACAAGGGGAGGAATAAGCCCTTGTTCCCCCCTTTGTTCCCAAACGGTATGTTTGGTTCCCAGGAACAGTAGTTCCCGAATTTCTGGAACAAGCTGGTATAAGGCAGCCTTAGAGTTTCTAGGTGCATAATAAATGTAAGACTCTTAGAGTTTCTATGCTCATTTATTAGGACTCCTAGGAGACCGCATGGCCTCCCCTTTTGGCTTGTAGTTTTGTGCCACTTGGCACCTTTTCATTGGCGTTATGGGCGGCGAGTGGCCTATAAATAGTGTGGCCTCCACCCCCTATCATTTCAGAATCTCATATTGTTTTCTCTCTACTTTAAAGCAATAGAAGAGCTTTCTTCATATCTCTCTTGTACTTAGTTTAGGGCGAGTGAGGTCCTAACTTGGCAAGCAGAGAGGCAGGCTTGCTCACTTCGCGAAGGAAGGCAAGTGCCGCACGGATTTTGCGAACCAAACCATTAAGTCCGTGACAGATGGCCCCGCATGGCTTGGGTGCCACATGACGCTCATCCGAAAATAGCTCAAAACACGTGGCACCCATTTAGGGTATCCCCAAAATAATTTTCATGAACACAATGTTCATAAAATTTTTGCCTCAAAAAATTCGATGAGATTAGGATATTAATTGCTACATAGAAATTTATTTAAAAAAATATATTTGTTCATTGCATTGCATTATGTATATTTCACACTCCACCCCCTAAATATTTAAAAATTTACTTTTAAACCTAAAAATTTAAAATTTACTTTTAAATTTTTAGTATTAAAAAATTAAGGCCAATTTGCATAAAAATCTACTAATTTTGCGATTTTACAAAAGTGGGCCACTTTTTTCAATTTTACAGATTCGGGTCGAATTTTTAGCAAACTAACCAAAATACGCTTATTATTTTTTCTCTCCTTTTTTTTTTTTTTCTCTCGCTCTTTTTTCTTTCTCCAAAGAAGGAAGCGGAGGCAGAGGTGTAAACGGCCCGCCTCGTCTCTGCCCCGCACGCCCTCGCCCTCGCAGTCGCCTGTGCACCCCCGCCCTCTTCGCCTTCGACCTTGCTGAGGCCGTGTCGCGACCCTCTTTCTCCACTAGGGCATGGCGACGTCGAGGCGCAGACTTTTCTCCTCCACCACATGTCAAAACGCCGAGACATCGTCGGTGGCGGCGAGATCGCCTCCGACGATGTTGCAGTGGTTACGATAGAAAGTAAGGAAGAGGTGGTAACAAAAAAAATTGTAGAGAAAAATAAGAATAATAAAAAATAAAAATAAAAAATATTTTTTTCCTACAAAAAATATCAAAATACATAGAAGAAGAAAGAAGATGATAAAATTACACTGTTAAATTAAGATTACACTGTTTTAAAAAATATTTACACTATTTTAATAAAAATTGTACTATTTGATATTTTGGACTGAATTTTACATTCATTAGGCCAAAATTACACTATATATTTGCAAGAATTTTGCACCATTTCTTTTCCTTTTCTTTTTCTCTTGCTCTTCTTCTTCCGCCGTCTTCTTTGTGAAACAGGAAAAATTACTCCGTCATGCCTGTCACGCCTGGGACCCAGCGGAAACCCGCCCGGTGCGTGTCCAGACCCGCCATATGCCTACAACATATAATGTCACGCCCCGTTCCCCGCCAATTTGGTCGGATTCGGGCCACGTCAACAGACGCCGAACGGACAGGGCCTCCCCTGCCCGCCCAAGGCTCTAGCAACAAGTATAATTAAGCAATCAAATAAAGAGAGTTGCAATTATACAAGGCTTGCACGAGGGCAAGCAACAACAGAAGCGAAAGCTCTACGCTACAACATACAACCATACATAATATTTGATTACATTTAAACCAAATACTAGTAACTAAAACTATTACATTCATTTGCTTTCATTCATAATATCTTTTTACATCATACTCATTCTCCAAAATACATGATTTGTTTCAACTTTTACAACTATAGATCAACAAAATAAAAGTTGATACATGTACACAAAAGAAATGACTAATATGCAAGTGCTCCGGTGGCCACTAGCTATGGCGCAATACCCTTACCTCGATCTTCCGCCGCCCCACTCGCGCTCGGATCTGTAGGGTTAGTGGTGTGAGAACTACAACAAAGTTCCCAGTGGGTTCGGCAACCGACCTCGCCGACTTACCCACTAGGTCTATTTAGGCGTAAGAATTTCAAAGAAAAGGAAAACTGTAACCAATGCTAATGCTAATACTATGCCTGCAAGGAAACTGTCAGAAGATATATAATCAAATAAAGAATGATTATGCATGCATGCTCTTTCCATAGTTTTACTTTGGCTTTTACCCAATCTTACTGGTTAATCTTGTTAACCCCAATAACTCACAACCCAAAATCCCTTAATAACGGGGGACTCGAACCTCCCTGGGGACCGTCTTCGGGGACCTCGCTCCCCGTGGTGACCATTCTGGAACGCACCTCTCGAGGGGGAGCTAACTCCCTCAAGCCAAGACTTATCGTGAGTATCGATCCAATCCTCAACTTGAGGACATATAGCCACTAGCCACAATGCCACTTTAACAATGATAGGTTCCTACCTTATCATACTTACCACTCTTGGTTAAACCTTGTTTAACTATTCTTGTCTCGATGCCAATCTTGTCTCCATTGTCAATGTCACATTTGTTTATTATTATCATAGTCCAGGTCTCACATTCATACAAGTGTAGGGTCCAACATTCATGTCTCTTATGGTTCATGTTCAATCACTATATTCATCTACATTAGAAACATAATATTGAAATTCTAACTACTAATCACATTCCAACTACTCTATCATACATGAATGGTACTATACGTATATATGCTCAATAAAATGTGACATAGATATAGAAGGGAATCCAACGATTCCGGAATGCACGCCCCACCTCGAATAGTAGCAAAGGAGTTGGGGTTCGATTCTCGTGATTTTTAGACTCCT
Organism: Ananas comosus; assembly: GCF_001540865.1. Lineage (NCBI taxonomy): Eukaryota > Viridiplantae > Streptophyta > Magnoliopsida > Poales > Bromeliaceae > Ananas > Ananas comosus. Next base: position 7,279,373 of record NC_033622.1, read on the forward strand.
ATTCCGGGTGCTGCGGCGATCTGTACCAAAATAGAGCTAAATTAGGCTTTTTTATTCAATATCTTTACATAGCCTTTTCGTTTGGCCGAACTGAGCGCACCAACGCGTTGGAAATACCCCTAATTAGGTTTTCATGAGGTCAATTTATCTCGGAAACGATCAGAGGCAAAAGCCCTAAATTTCATGCTCTAATAATATCATATATGGTTTTCTCCTAGATTGATCTTGTATCTAAGCATATGCTAGCTTAGAATCAACTAGGAAGCTCTCTAATACCATTTCTAAGCCATTCGAATCATTCCTAGGGCATCTAATATGAACCCTAGGAGTTCACCTTGAGGGCTCATGAGAAACACATCGATTTCATGTGTTCATGGCCTCTAGAGTGTTTCTGGCTTTGCAAGAAGACAAAAACCTAAAGATTTAGGGTATAAATCCAAACCCTAGAACCATTCTTGCAAAAGAACTCACCTTAGCCCAAAGCACTCCCAAGTCCACCTTGTAGGAGAGCTTCTTGACCTTCTAATCCTCCAAAATCTACCAAAAATCCACCTCCTAGCCTCTCTTGCCTTTGGAGAGAGATTCCTAGAGAGAGAAAGGGAGAGAAATGAAGTGGAGGAGGGTTCACAGCTGCTGTGAAGAGAGGAGAGTGTTGGGGTGTTTTATATGTTGCAACAATAGCAACTAAGCCCCCCAAAAACTCTTATTTGTAACAGATCTTATTGCTGCTGCCAGACCAAAGTGTACCGGTACAGACCAAAGTGTCACCGGTAACACGATTATGCAGAGGCAAACCCGAGAGCAGCAGCTCGGGTTTTGCAAAAGTGTACCGGTACACACCAGGGGTGTTACCGGTTACACAGTCAAAATTTCTCAAACTCGAGAGTAGCTCTCCTTCGGTTAACCACATGTGTACCGATACACTTCTGATGTTGTACCGGTACAAAATCCCCAGATTTCAGATTTTGCATCTTTTTCGATTCTATTTCGCACCGATCAATGCAAAAATCTTTCTAACTCTTTTAAACTCACTTTTAACCCTTCCAACACAGTTGGAAAGCCAATTGGAACTTGTCCAACTATTTCTCTCGACAACTTTAACCAATTTGGGTAAAGTTCGATAATCGCTCTCGAGGCTTCAATATGTTATATTCTCCACCCCTTAAAATTAGTTTCGTCTGCGAAACTATTTAATCGAAATCTAGATCCGTACCTCAACTCAGTTCTTCGAAGAGATGAGGATGACACTCTTTCATCACGTCCTCTAGCTCCCAAGTATCATCCCGATCGTCGTGGTTGCTCCAATGGATTTTAACATACGAAATTTCACGGTTCCTTAGTTTTCTCACTTCTCGATCGACGATGAATGCCTGGAACTCCTCGTAAGTCATATCCTTCTGAAGTTCCATTGGCACATACGAGAGAATATGCTCCGGATCATGAACATACTTACGGAGATTGGATACATGAAATACATCATGCACTCCCGCAAGCCTCGATGGTAATGCTACTTTGTAAGCTATCGCGCCGACTCGTTCCAAAACCTCAAATGGTCCTACATATCGGGAACTTAGCTTTCCCCGGACACCGAACCGTTTATGCATCGGCGATACCTTTAGAAATACGCGGTCTCCAACCGCGAACTCTATATCCTTTCTTCGCTTGTACGCATAACTCTTGTGCCGAGATTGCGTCGTCGCAAGTCTTTGTCGGGCAAGACGAACTTTCTCCTCTGCCTCCCGAACTACCTCGGGGCCAAGTCTTTGTGAAGTCTCACAACCTCGTCGAGATATACTTGGGCTAGCTTGTCTTTCGACCAAGTAGTGTGGATTGGCAAAATGTGTGCCGATTTTGTCAACCAGTCCACAACTACCCAAATCGCATCATGTCCACCTTGGGATCTAGGCAAACCGGTCACAAAGTCCATTGTGATATTTTTTCATTTCTAAACTGGCATAGATAGACTTTGCAACTTCCCCGCTGGGTATCGCCGTTCCGCCTTTACTTGTTGGCACGTGAGATATTGTGCCACGAACTCCCCTATGTCATTTTTCATGCCCGGCCACCAATAATGTAGCTTCCAGTCTTGATACATTTTGGTGCCGCCCAGGTGAATGCTATAGGGAGATTGATGCGCTTCTTGCATAATCGACCTCTGAAGATCATCATTCTTGGGCACACACCAACGATTTCTGAATCGCAGTGCGCCGTCGATCCCAATGCCAAACCCATCGGCACTATCACTTTCAACTTTACCCCGCACCTTTTGGAGGTATTCATCGGAAACTTGCAATTCTTTAATTTTCTCCAATAAGGTTGGTTGCACAATCAATGTGGCAAGTGTTGCCGGCACTCCCGGCGCCACAACCTCAAGACCGAACCGTTGCATCTCCTTTTGCAACGCTGGTCGGGGTGTATTGTTGTCGCCAAATTCTCCGCTGACTTTCTACTTAGAGCATCGGCCACGACATTAGCCTTCCCAGGGTGGTATAGAATAGTGACGTCGTAGTCTTTTAGCAACTCCAACCACCGCCGTTGTCGCATATTTAATTCTTTTTGGGTGAACAAGTATTTGAGACTCTTGTGATCGGTGTAGATCTCACAGTGCTCACCATACAAGTAATGCCTCCACAACTTTAGCGCGAAGATAACCACCGCTAGCTCAAGGTCGTGAATCGGATAGTTCTTTTCATAACTCTTCAATTGGCGCGAAGCATATGCTATAACTTGGCCATTTGCATTGTCTGCGACCACGAATGATGTACCTCGCACGGTTAATCTTATTTTGATTTTCCCGTGGGGTAGTATTCATGATTCAGATTAATATTTAAATATATATATATATGGTTATCAGGTATTGTAGATTCATGGCTTCCAATAAACGCAAGCTTCTATTGTTAATTACCCCTTCAAAGTGTTAGGGCACCTTCGATTAAGAGACCTCTGTAATGCTGAAATAGATTGAAATTGAATAAAAGGTGGATTTTATAACATAATCTATTGTATAGTTACATGGCTTAACCAAGGGCATACCCCCAGTGTACATGAGTATAATATGATATAAAAGAGAAAATGATTAGTTCAACGACATAATGGTCGATTGAACTTAATTTGGATTACACCTATAGTTTTAAAGGGTTAATCCAATTAGATTTAACTAAATCCTAGTTGTATGTATTAGGATTTAGTTGGGTTTGAATCGATTAGACTCTAATTGTATCTGTCAGAGTCCAATCGGATTTGAGTCCACCATAAGGTGCAGGATGGCTAAATCTACATGTATTAGAATTAGCCGATTTGATATAGATTAACTCTAATTATACATATTAGAGTCTAATTAATTTAATTAAACTCTAAGCATGTATATTAGAGTCCAACCATATTTGAGTTCACTCTAAGGTGAAGGATGGCTAAATACTAAATATATGTATTAGGATTAGCCAAAATTAATTTAAATTAAACTCTAATTATACATATTAGAGTCTAACTTGGTTTCTTTTGTTTGAACTCTAAGTATATGTATTAGAGTCCAATCGATTTAATTATTTTTACCTTAGTCATATATACTAAGATAAAAAGACGATTTAATCAATTCTAAGCATATATTTAGAATTTGATCGAATTTGAATATGGTTGTGATTTGACTCTAGTTTTATATGCTAGAGAATCGGGTTGAAATAGTTTGTTTCTAAGGACTTGGTATAGAGAAGAGGTTGGATTAGGTTGTGCATAATTGAGGTTAGGTTTTGACTTTGATTTGGTTATTATGGTATAGGTTTCATGTATAGCTTGTCAAATTTGGATTGTATTGGAATTAAAGATTGGGTTCAGCTTGGATCAATCCGGAATAAATAATTGGGTTGGGTTTATATTTAGTCTTGGACATGAACTTAGGCCCATTTGGAGATATAATTAGGCTGGGTTTATATTTGGTCTTGGTCATGAACTTGGGCCCTTTCAGAGATATAATCTGGTTGGGTTAGGCTGTAATAACTGAGATTTTTGATTTATTGATTAAACCCTTTTGTTTGACGATGTTCTTGTGTGTAATATAATTATAAGTGTACTCGTCAAATTTCAAGAGAAAACGAGTTAAAACGGAGAAGTTACGCGACCCGGAAGTTTGACTTAAGTGAATAGTAACTCCGGTTTTCCGGAGAGGCCGCGGAGTAGAGTGGACTTTCGACGCGTATCGGACTCCGAATATAGCCTTCCAATAGCTCGTTTTCAACCGCTCGACTATCCTGGACCCAATGGCACTGACGGAATTGGAATTGGCTGCACGGATTTCGAGAAAAAGGGGTTTAATGGTTTTTACATAAAGTTGTCTATATGTGGTTTTTGGTGGAACCTAGGAGGGATGGTTTTGTTGCAAATTGGGAACCTTTTCGGGCGAAACGAAATGCTAGATTCGATGCCTCTGTCGTGCCGATCGCGCTGGTGTGATCCGATCGGATATCCGACGGACGGATCTTCGGGAATCGCGAAAAGGCCGCGAAGGGGCTGATTTGAGTAATCGGATTATTCGCGAAAAGACCGGATATTTTATGCGTCGATTTGCGAGTTTTCGAACTCGGAGGGACTGTCGTACATAAAGCACTCGCTGGCAGGGAGCTGGGTTTAAACCGTTCAGCCTTGAAGGGGGTTTTCCGCAAAGTCGCAGCACCTATATATAGGTTGACCTAGGGTTTCTTGAGCTAACCCTAACCCTAAAACCCCCCCAGCTGACCCCAGCCGCCCCTGTCACCCCAGCACCTCCCTGGCCTGCCCGTGCTCACGTTCCGGCCGCCGCCGGGCAGCCCCGGCCGCCGGAAACCGCCTGCAGCCAGCCTTCCTCCTCTCCTCGGCCACCTCCCTCATCCATCTAGACCGAGGGCATGTGGGAGGGTCTCCACCGCCTCTGGAAGTGAGCCCCGGCCTCCTTCCACCTTAGGCGTGCCTCTCCCCTAGCTCCGGCCATCCCCCGACGTCGCCGGAGCCGCCGGAGGAAGCTGCAGCAAGCCGGGTCTGCCCAGACCCGAGCCAGGCCGAACTCAGGTTGCGGGCTTTGGGACCGCACTTCTCCTGCGGCCAATTCCCCCCGTCGACCCCCGGCGACCTCCAGCAACCCGGCCGTCCCCGCGCCCCGCCGGCAGCCGCCAAGGTCTCCCGCCGCCGCTCGGGTCCTGTGCGGGCCGACCTTGGAGCCGCGCCACTCCCGAGCGCTGCCGTTGCCCTCTGAGGTGAGCACCACCTCCCCCTTGGTCCCAGGCACCGGATCATCGCCGCCCCGACCTCCCCCGGTCGCCGCCTCGCCGCCGGCAAGCTCCAGCCCGAGAGGAAGTGCGCGGGCCCGATCTCCGCCGCCGCGCCACCGGCTGCTGCCCGCCGCCGTCCAGCACCTCCCCCGGACCTCCCCGACCTGCTGCTCCCATCACCGGCCGGAGCGCCCGCCGCCCGATCACCGGCGGCCATCCCTAGCTCCCACAGCTCCGGTGAGTAGTTTACTTTGGTTCCAGCACTGCTGTTTTGCGTTCTGGTCACTTTTCCGGTGATCCGATGACTCCCTGGCACTTCGGGAGGTGAGCACGGTGATCGTGGGCTCGTGCTGAACACGATGCTCACCTCCATTTAGGTTAACGGTGCCCTGGTTAGTGAGAAAAGGCTGTTTTCCACAGTATGCGCACTGATTCGCTGAGGTTCGCGTCGCTCGTGCGCGCGTGGTTGCTGCCGGCAGTGCTCCGAAAGGTGAGCACGGCCTCAGGCATGCTGAAACCTTGCAGCAAGTGCGATGGCAACCTCCATAGATCCCTGGTTTGCTGGTACGACCCGTTAGAGCCATGAAATCACATAAAATAATGTGATTTCATGGGCCATTAGGGATCCTTTTGCGTTTCGCTTCGTTGTGGCTGCTGTTGGCAGCAGGTTAAGGCTTAAGGTAACCTCTGGACTGATCGTCCAAGGCCCCAAGCCCTTGCGGAAATCTATCTGTCATTTCCGGAGCGTTTTCGGTGAAATCCGCCGATAGAACGCGCGTTCGACTCGGAATTCATCCGACGGTGCCTCGTGGTTGACTGTAGCGTCGCTGAGCTTTGTTGGCTGGTCACCCGCGTCTTCTCGAGGGTTCGGAAACGACGGGTGAGCGACGGTGGAGTTTCGGTACGGTTTCCGGGATTTCCGGCTGGTTCGGTAGTTGCGTTTGAGAAACCGATTTCCGAGGGGTTATGATTTTGGGATTTGTGTGAGAATGGTCGTGTTATTGTGTTTGTGGGTTAGACTCTAACCCGGTGGACCCTTCGTAGGTCCGGTCGCTTCGTCTCCGCCTTCGCGAGACCGTTTCAGCTTTATACAGGTGGGTACTTCGATCCGACGTCGGTACAGTGGTGCACGCTCGGTGATATTTCTTCTATCCCTGTTCTTCTGTTGCTATTTTCGTATTATATATTGAGCTTGCATCCCTGTTGTTTCTATTATACTCTACTCATATGTTTCTATGCTTAGTATCATGTGTAGGAGTAGAGTAGTTTATCCATATGTGATACCGGTGACCTGATTGGTCGGTTCTCGTACTTTGTTTCGGTGACCTGATTGGTTGGTTCTCGTACTTTGTTTCGGTGACCTGATTGGTCGGTTCTCGTACTTCGTTTCGGTGACCTAGTTGATCGGTGCTTTTATCTTATATCTGTTGACCTGGTTGGTCGGTTGTTGCATTATGTATTGGGTTGGTCTGTTTCTTGACTTCTGTCGTTCGATGACCTTTGAGGTCGGTGTACCCTGAGGGGTAGGATTGTCGGCTGGTGCTGACGGTAGTTCTGGACTATATCGAATACACTCCTGTGACCTATCGGTCGGTTCTTGCGTTCGTACTTTTAGTTGACATCGAGCAGTATCTACATACTATCTTTATTTACTCTGCCTGGTTGTTCTATGTGTAGTATCCTGTATAGGGGTAGAGTAGATGGCATTCGTATATACTATACTTGTGACCTGGTTGGTCGGTTCTCCTATTTGCATCGGTGACCTGTTTGGTCGTTCGTTACTTTCCGTACATTGACCTATCTCGGTCGGTTCACGTTGTTACTTGATGACCTACACGGTCGGTATGCCCAGAGGGGCAGTGATTGTCGGCTGATTGCCGACGGTTGGCTATTGATCATATCCGCATTGATCGCCACAGCTCGAGTGCATTTCACGTACACCAGCGGGTTGATCCCCCGCAGGAGGGTGTTCTTTTCCGGAAAAGTGGTCGTACATCCGACCCGTGAGCCCAGCGGTGTTCTCTTTGTGCTAGGGTTACATGCCAGGTGTGAGCAGGTAGTGGCTTTTGCCTGAGGTCCTTAGACCGACACGGTGGTTTAGATTGGGTACTTTTGGACTTCTCGTCCGGTTGACGCATATAGCTATAGTAGCGGTTATTGCATATATACTTCTAGTTCTTTCTTTACAGTTGTCTTGCTACTATAGTTTTGATATCCTTGTATGCTTGCACTTGTACATTACAGTAGCGGTAGTTGTGTTTTCATATATATATCTCATTCGTTCATTATCGTTGCTACTGTATTTTACTTACCCATACTGTTGTTTATCTCTTCCTGATCTGGTGAGTACTCCTCGCCTTCTTCGGCTTGCGGTACCCACTGGGAGGGGAGACATGTTTACATGTTCTCACCTCCCCCACTATTTTTCAGGTATTGCAGACGTTGAGTTTTGGGGACTAGCCGTGAGGTACGTTCGTAGCGGTCGATAGAGCTTCCGACCCAGATTATCGGTTTAGTTTTATCCCTACTATTCTGTTGTTATAGCTTAGTCAGTTTATATGGTTCAGTATTTTTATTGCATTGGAATATGTGGACTTTCATGAATGTAATAAAAGAATTTCTGGATTTGGTAAAATAAAAGGTTTTCTACCCCTCGTGGTAGCTTTTATAAAAGATAAAAGTTTTCGCGTATGGAACAGTTTTCAAAAGATTTTTCGTGGACTTTTGTTTAAACATTGAATGTAAAACTACGGTGTGAATGGTGAATGTATGAATGTATAGCTATCTGTATATTCATTTAGTTGTGGTTGTATACTGTTTGTACTTTTGTACTTGTGCGACGCCGTGCAAATACAGGGGAGACTCTGTCCGTGTAAACAGTGGATTCCCTGTATTTGTGGCGGATCTGGCATACTCTGGGGTCAGGTTTAAAAACCAAAAAAAAAAAAAAAAATTTAAACGCTTTTCCACTGTGTTTCAAACAAAAAGGGGACCCCGGGGCGTGACATAGGCTTAGATGTGTAGGTTGACCATTGGATTTAGACTCGGGCTGAGTTCAGGCCCGGAAAGCTATATTTGGGTTCAGGCTCAATGTGAGTTAGAATAGTTCATGTATGTTTGGACCAGATTTTGACCCATATAGTTTGGATTTAGCTTTGGATATGGGTGCAGACTCAGTTTAGGCCCATATGGTATAACTAGGATTTTTGAATTGAGTTCGTGTGGCTAAAATTCGGGTCTAAACTATAAAGCTTGGATTTGGACTTTGGGTTCACAGTGTTAAAAGACGTTCTAAAATCATGTTTTAAATTTAAGTTTCATAAATTTATATATGTATATGTATGTATATATGCATACATATATATGTGTGTGTATATATATATATATATATAAAAGGTCTCTCGACTATTTTAAGAGAGTTTCAAATAATTTAGGTTTTGAATTAAGAATTCAAAACCTAATAGATAAGTGAACAAATGAATAAATATTTTCTTAATTTCGCCTCCCGTCTTAGAGTAATAATAATAATAATTCCTCGCTTCCCTTTTGCAATATTTATCAATAGGAGCATTGATTAATGCAGTCGGCAACAACGTAGCATTCGTGGGCGATCACCAAATTAAGCTGCCTATATATATATAAATATGTATATGTATGTCTTCTTCCTTTTTTTTTCTAATCGTCGTTGTAGCGCACATAATTGTGCAGCGAGAGAGTCCAAATCAGAATCACCAAATCAGAATCGGACTTGAGACTCGGACTTAGAAATTATTCCGAAGCTGGAACAGCAAAGTATCACAGCACTTGCTTCGTCAATGGCTACATCATAATTAATTTTCATCTAATTAAGTTGCATGCATTACGTCTAATTGTACATCACAATTAATTGCCGAATACAAGCTGCGGCTATATTGCCGAATACAAGCTGCGGCTACACATGTTATTTCGCGCGGTAGATGAGTGGAGGCCGTTCTTCTCTTCCGCCGACGGCTAAGCGCCAAACGGAAGATCGTCGGCTTCACGTCGTCTCCGTCATGGTTGCCGATGAAGCTCCGCCGTTGTTGTCGATACGCCATTGCTTTCGTCGATGTCATCGATGCGCCGTTACTTCCGCCGTGGTCGTCGATGCGCCGTTAATTCCGCCGACGGCTAAGCGTCGGCGAATGAAGCTCCGCTGTTGTTGTCGATACGCCGTTACTTCCGCCATGATCATCGATACGCCGTTACTTCCGCCATGATCGTAGATGTAGAGATGGACGGAGGCCGTTCTTCTCTTCCGCCGACGGCTAAGCGCCAAACGGAAGATCGTCGGCTTCACGTCGTCTCCGTCATGGTTGCCGATGAAGCTCCGCCGTTGTTGTCGATACGCCGTTACTTCCGCCATGATCGTCGATACGCCGCTACTTCCGCCATGATCGTAGATGTAGAGATGGACGGAGGCTGTTCTTCTCTTCCGCCGACGGCTAAGCGCCAAACGGAAGATCGTTGGCTTCACGTCGTCTCCGTCATGGTTGCCGATGAAGCTCCGCCATTGTTGTCGATACGCCGTTACTTCCGCCACGATCGTCGATACGCCGTTACTTCCGCCATGATCGTAGATGTAGAGATGGACAGAGCTCGTTCTTCTCTTCCGCAGACGGCTAAGCACCAAACGGAAGATCGTCGGCTTTACGTCGTCTCTGTCATGGTTGCCGATGAAGCTCCGCCGTTGTTGTCGATGTAGAGATAGATGGAGGCCATTCTTCTCTTCCGCCGACGGCTAAGCGCCAAACGGAGGATCGTCGGCTTCAAATCATCTCCGCCATGGTTGCCGATGAAGCTCCGCCGTTGATATATGGATGAAGGGAGGACGTGAGTATTATTATTATTATTCTTTTTTGTGAGGAGGAGAAGAAAGAAAATATATTTCTTCTTTTTTTTGAATGGATATTTGTACCTTTTTTTTGAACGAATCTTGTTTCTCTCTCTTTTTTTTTTTGCCAAAGTAGTTGATCTCTCTAACAACTTTTCTAAAAAAAATCCTCCTCCTTTCATCGTATCTTTCCCTCTTTTATAGACTTTTTAGTTAGTGCATAAGTGGGTAGTTTTTTTTTTTAGTGGGTTAGTGGGTTAATGGGAGAGATTAGTGGGAAGGTGGGAAGGGTAGTTAGTTTTCCCCTTTTTTCTCTCGTAGTGGATTTTTTTCTTTTTTTCTTTTTTTTTTATTTACCTAGCCTCTTTTTTTTTAAAATAAATAAATAAATATAAATAAATAAATATATATGTATATAAAATCGTGGGCCCACTTTTTTTATGTGAGAGAAAAACAATAGTAATAATAGGATCCACCAATATGCAGATATTCGGGCTTAGGTTCGGATTCAACCTGGACTTGAATTGGATTTGACTTGACTATATTTGAATTTCAAAATTTGAATCTATCACGTTCTCCTCTTTTTTCTTATTACACTCAAACAAATGCCCCCACCTTTTTTTTAGTTTGCTACATTGTGCAAGAAAAAAAAAGGTATTGTTCGTACTAGTAAACTTCGCATCATAAGGTTTGCCGTGTCCTTTTTCTGATGCCAAGCTCGGATTGGTAACTATTTCACCCTCTCTTTTCTTTTCTTTTTATAGCAAATATATGATAATACTATCATATCATGCATTTATTTTATTTTTATGTCTTCACGTAGAAGATGGAACATCTGATTCATCCTGATGACAAAACCTTAGGCATAGCAAGAGGTATTTCTCTAGTTCGGGCTTCTCCGATTCATAATAGTAGAACGAATCCAATTATTCCTTATAACAGACCGGTGTTTAAGGAATGGGCGATTTTTAAGCAAAAACAACCCTTAGGTCATTTTGGTCCTCATTATTACATACCTGACGGTGAGGAAGATGTCATACTTCTTCCACCTTTAGGTTTACCCAAAGAGAGGGATACATTGGAATCTTTATGTTACAAAATATTGAATGGTCATCCAAGCTGGGGGGGTAAAGATAGGCCACTGGGAGATAGTGAAGATATTGATGGTTTTGAGAGTTGGGCTGATTATATTTTATCACGATACACCTCACAATTACAGCATGCAGGAATTTTTGGTGGTATAGTTGCTTCACGAGGGAAGTATCATAAAAACATGAACATTATTAAAGCGCTTGTAGAGTTGTGGTGTTCGGAAACAAATACATTTCATTTGCCATATGGAGAAGTTGGAATTTCCTTGTGGGAGATTAAAGAGCTAAGTAGTCTTCCTATTTCGGGTCATCTTTATGATGAATATATTCCTATGAATTCGGAATTATATAATAAAAATGCTTATCCAGACTGTCTTAGAGAGCTTTTTGATGTATATCAATGGATTACGACTCGATCGTCTTGCAAGCGAATTCGTTATGATTTGTGGGTGAATTTCTTCCATCCAAGTACAAAGAGATTGCGTTCCTCCAGGTACAAGGACATAAATGATAAAAAATTTGCACCTTCATACACAGAAGACACAACTAGAGCTGCTTTTATTTCTTTATGGTTATGCAACTTTGTGATGCCCTCAAGTTCAGATCATTT
>NC_033622.1:7291187-7292632 GCF_001540865.1 Ananas comosus
AAATAAAATTACCTTTGGCGGCGAAGGTATTGGAACCAATTCATCATCATATAGAGACACGTCATCCTCAATAGAACCACTCCTTCCGATTTGTGATTCTATCGGTTAAAAACATATATATATATGTATATATGTATATATGTATATATGTATATACATATATATATATGTATATATGTATATATGTATATACATATATATATATGTATATATGTATATACACATATGTATACATATGTGTATATACATATGTATATACACATATGTATACATATGTGTATATACATATATACATATATATATATGTATATACATATATACATATATACATATATATATATGTATATACATATATACATATATACATATATACATATATATATATGTTTTTAACCGATAGAATCACAAATCGGAAGGAGTGGTTCTATTGAGGATGACGTGTCTCTATATGATGATGAATTGGTTCCAATACCTTTGCCGCCAAAGGTAATTTTATTTATTTTTTTTCGGTTAAATCAATATGCCTTCTATTAGTCTTAAATTAAGCATTTGATTCTCAACTAAAGAAGGGGATAAGATATGGATAATAATGTGTAATTTTTCGTTAGAAATCTATAGCTGCAAAAATTTTGTAAATCGGAGCTATAACGAAATGTTATGGCCCATTTACATTTTGGTCCCTGTATTTACGAAACAGTCCCTGCAGTTTCATTTCAGTCCTTGCAGCTTCATTTTCCTTTGATTTTTTGATGCCAATCTATATTCTCGGTCTTTCTTTTTGGTCTAAAATTGCTCTCAAGGAATTCATGGCTGTAACAATACATAAGTTAGGATTACAACGGAAATGTTATAACCCGTTTTATATAATACTCCTTATTTTTTTGTTTTACAAAGCAGTCCCTGCAGCATGTATCTTCAATTTTGCTCCGAATATCAGCATATAGTCCTTTTTGTCACAGGATCCACTCACAGATGTTGCAGATATTGGAGTGTCATCTCTCAGGAAAGCTTGCCCGACTCATCATGAGGTATATATGTATTAATCAAAATTGTCCCAAGTTTTATTTCATATTGCTCCCGTAGTCATACATTAAGCGCATTTACTATTTCTTTTACACTGCAACTCCATTGTTTAGGATGAGGGTGCCAAAGAAGATGATGATAGTATAGTAGAGGAAAGCAAAAATGAAGCTATAACAGAATCGCCTTCACTGGGTAAAAGAGAACGAGTCGTTGATTTTTCGACTATAGAGGCGCATAAGAGAGCTCGTTTGGAGACCGATTTAAAAACAACTAATAAGGCCCCATTTTTTCTTGTCAAAGTTTCATAAAAGGCAGTATGCCCTATGAAAGCATCCCTTTTATATATTTTTATTGTCTCTCTTTTTTTGTGAGCAGGTTTTCCGGTAGAGTCAAAATCAAATAATGATCCGGAAGATGCTTTA
>NC_033622.1:7292732-7419336 GCF_001540865.1 Ananas comosus
AAAATTTAATAGAAAATTCTACTTAACATCAATAGCAAGACCAATACTTTCAATTTGAAATTTGAGTCCTTTATCACTGTTTTTTATGTGATTTTTATTTTCAGCCGTTCATTTTGAGGCTACTCGTTTACTAGACAAATGAAGTTAAAAATTTATGAAATTTGGTTTCTAGGTAGTTCTAATAGCGTAGATCATGTCCAACGGAACCGATCGCCAAATCGGATGTCCCATTATTGAAAACAACTTACAAGTACGGAGGCTTCAGTACTTTCGAAAGCATAGGAGCCTAGCTCTATATATATATATATATATATATATATATATATATATAAATTGTTCGAAGCGTGATTTTCTCTAATACCACTTGTTGGAAGAGAGGAGTATAAAACTAAATCTTTATTAAATATTCTTGGACTAAATTTTTATGGTGGATCATTTTCTACACATTTACAGCCGTCTATATATAGACATAAATCAAAAACAATAACTGAACCAAATTTAAACTTATCTCTTATGTTTAACCAACAAAATATTACGAGATAAACTTGACAGAAATAAATCTAAACTAATAAAAAATGTTGGGTTACTTATCAACATCCTCCCTTAACCCAATTTTTCGCATTCCGAGTAGCTTTCGTAGCTTCATGAAATTTTTCGATGTCAGCGGCTTCGTAAATATATTGGCGACTTGATTCTCGCTTCTACAAAAATGTAGCTCGATCTCGTTCTTCTTCACAAGTTCTCGAATATAATGATAACGGACTTCAATATGCTTACACCTTCCATGAAAAACTGGATTTTTTGCGATTGATATAGTCGAGCTATTATCACAAAATATTTTTGTAGGTGCCTTTTGACTTTCACCAAATTCTTCGAGAACTCTTGTAAGCCAAATTGCTTGTGTAGCGCTTGCTGACGACGCCACGTATTCGGCTTCTGCTGTTGAGAGAGCTACGATATCCTGTTTCTTCGATAACCATGTGAATGTGCCGCCTCCAAGAAAAAATACGCTGCCTGATGTACTTTTCCGCTCTTCTACGTCGTCGGCCCAATCGCTATCGGTGAATCCGATGAGTTCGGCTTTGCCACCGTAAGCGTAAAAAATACCATAGTTGACCGTTCCTTTTATATAGCGTAAAATACGCTTTGCTACCTGTAGATGCATCTGAGTCGGCTTTTCCATATATCTACTGATCAACCCAACACCATAGGCTATGTTGGGTCTAGTTGCGGTTAAGTAGCGCAGGCTACCCACCAACTGTTTGAAATATGTGGGATTAACGAGCTTTCCATCTCCTTTCTTGTTGAGCTTTAATCTGATCTCTACTAGGGTAACAACCAGTTTACAATCCGCCATCTGAAACTTTTTAAGTATTTCTCCTGCATATTTCTTTTGAGAAATAGAAATACCTTCATCTTTTTGTGAAACTTCAATGCCCAGATAATAAGCCATATGGCCCATATTGGTCATCTCAAACTCATTAGTCATGCTCTTTTTGAATTCTTCAATCATAACAGAATTATTTCCCGTAAAGATAAGATCGTCAACATAGAGGCAAATAAAAGATCACCGTTAGAATTATTTTTAATATAAAGAGCATGTTCAAAAGGGCACCTATAAAATTCGGCCTTTTGAAAATATCGATCTATACGTGTGTACCAGGCTCGCGGAGCTTGCTTCAAGCCGTACAATGCCTTTTTCAATTTGTAAACTTTGTCTTTTCACCCTTTTGTATAAATCCTAGCGGTTGCTCTATGTATACTTCTTCATCAAGAAAGCCGTTGAGGAAGGCGGATTTGACATCCATCTGATGGATCTTCTACTGTTTTTGTGCCACTAAAGCAATTAGAAGCCGCACCGGCTCCAATCTGGCAACGGGAGCAAACACCTCGTGAAAATCAACTACGGGCTTCTGCTTGTAGCCTTTTACAACGAGTCTAGCTTTATGGCGATCGATTGACCCGTCTTGTTTGTACTTGGTTTTATATACCCACTTTACGCCAATTGCTTTTTGGCCTTCTAGTAGTTTTGTCAACTCCCAAATTTTGTTCTTTTCAATTGCTTCGATTTCATCACACATGGCTTTACGCCACTTTTCTTCTTTCGCCGCTTGATCAAACCTGAGAGGATCACAATCTAAAAATATGATGTAGTGGGTTAAATCACTATCATCATCGTTGTCAGTATCATCAATAATATAATCTTTCAATTTTACGGGCAATGTAATATTTCGTGGAGGATTTCTACGAACACTTTCCTTCAAAGAAGAAGGCGAAGAACCTGATGACTACAAAGGTGGTGATGCTAGTGCAGTAGGAGGATCCGATGCACGCTTTTCTTGATTTCGGAATTATCTTCAAATTGAATGCTAATGCTATTATTTATCTTTTCTTTTCCTTTCCAATCCCATGATTTAGTTTCATCAAATTTCACGTCTCTACTGATTATGATTTTTTCTGCGACAGGATCATATAATTTATAAGCTTTCATATTTTCTGCATAGCCGATAAAAACGCACCTGACTGCTTTGTCGTCCAATTTCTTTCTCGTTTGCTTTGGAACATGTTCATATGCCATGCATCCGAAAATACGTAGATGCGCTACTATAGGTTTTCTTCCACTCCATGCTTCTTCAGGTGTTTTATTCGCCACACTACTTGTCGGACACCTATTTAATACATAAACTGCACATGAAACAGCTTCAGCCCTAAAATTTTTCAGCATACCTTTTTCAATAAGCATGCTTCTTGTCATTTCCACAATTGTGCGATTTTTTCTTTCTGCCACGCCGTTCTGTTGTGGTGAATATGCTGCGGTACTTTGATGCTTAATTCCATGTGCCCTGCAGAACTCGTTAAATTCTGTAGAAAAATATTCTCTTTCCACCATATGATCGTAAAACATTCAAATAATTTTCACTCTGTTTATCAGAAAGTGCTTTAAACTGTTGGAATATAGTAAAAGCTTCTGATTTTTCTTTTAGAAAATAAACCCAAATTTTTCTGCTAAAATCGTCAATAAAAGTCATGAAATATTTATTGTTTCCAATGGAGCGTCTATCCATCTCACATAAATCCGTATGAACCAACTGTAGAGGCTTTGTGGCTCTAACGGATTTTCCTTCTGGAAACGGATCTCTATGTTGCTTTCTGAAAATGCAACCTTCACAAATTTGGTTCGGATAATTTATGTATGGTTACCCCTTCGCCATATTTTTGTTAGCCAATTTTTCCAAAGATCGAAAATTTAAATGACCAAACCGTAAATGTCATAACCAAGATTCATCATACATAATTGTATTGAAACAGGGTAAATTATCATTATCAATTCTCAAAGGAAACATGTGAATTTTAGTCATTGGCACTCTAGCAATTAATCTATTATCTTTATCCTTCAATTCACAAATTCCCTTTTCAATATGCATAATATGACTCTTTTCTTGAAATTGGCCAATACTTAATAAATTACATTCTAATCTAGGCACATAATAAACATCAGATATTATAATATGATTACTATTACGTGCTCGAATTAAAATGTCACATTTTTCTTGAACAGTAATTTTTCTTTCATCTCCCAGTTTTGCCATTATATTTACTTTATCATCTAATTTCATAAACATCTCCCTTTTACCGCATATGTGGTTGCTACAGCCCGAATCTAAGTACCAAATATTATTTTTTAGTGTTTCAACAATATTGCAAACGTGAAGCAACAATATTGCAAACGAGGAGCATAGGTACATTATTTTCATCCTTAGATTTGAAACCTTCATCCTTATTTTCAACAAAATTTGCATTAATATTATTCTTCTCATCCGCTTGTTTTCTTCTACATTCAGATTGATAGTGCCCATATTTATTGCAATAATAACATTGAATTCGAGATTTGTCATACCTTTGCTAATTGTGGTAATTACCTCTCCCTCTTGTTCTTCTATTTGAATTTGAACCATCTGTGTCACCAACTGCTATTTCGTTTTGGCCTCGGCCTCTGCCATGGCCTCGACCGCGTCCACCACCACGATCGCGTCCTCTGCCACCTCTATTTCCTCCCTTAGTTCTGTTGCTGATTGTCAATTGGGTTTTGAGAACTTGTTCAACTGTGCGCTGTGTTCTCAGCTTCACACGTTGTTCGTAGGCTTGGAAAGATCCCAGCAAATCTTCTACTGTTAGATCATCTATGTCTTTGGCCGCCCCAATCGAAGAAAAGACATGATCATATTTTCCAGTTATCGATCTCATGATTTTTTCAACAATTAATTTGTCGAGCCAGTTTTCTACATTCATCCGTATTTGATTTGATATGGATACTACCCGACTAAAATAGTCATCGATTGATTCACCTTCATTCATCTGTAAAGATTCAAATTCACCTTTAAAAGTTTGGATTCGTACCTTTTTTACTTTATCTGTGCCTCGATAACTCCTCTCGAGCATGTCCCGGGCCTCTTTCGCTGTTTTGACATTCAATAATATCTCAAAAACAACTTCATCCACCGCCTGATACAGAATGAATAGTGCCTTTTTGTCATTCTTTCGGCAATCTTTGACCGACTCTAGAGCAAGTGGCAAAAGGCTTGGTGGTTGGTATCCGAGACCCAAGTTCGAATCCGAGTTGATTCACATTTCTAGCTAAGTTTATTTCTAAATGAAATAAACGAAGCGGGTAGCGTGCTACCTATCTCTAAAAAAAAAAAATTCTCAAAAAAAAAAAAGAGTAAAAAAGGGCAAAAACTCCACTGCCCTTAAAACGACATGTTACACTCAGTGCTCAGTATATCAATACTTGCCAACGAACATATACAGCTACTTGAGCTAAATGTTTGGTGTCGTTCCGTGGTAAGTACTATAGAACATTATAGATTACATGGAAGATGAATCAGAGGCCATCTAGATGGTTTCTCACCAATATTGGAACACCAGATGGAAAGCTTTCTATGAAAGATTCCTAAAAATCTAATAATTAGTTGTTATAACAAAATATCACCAGATCTGGAAGTACGAAATCATCAGTTCTCAAAGAAGAACTAAGTAAAGAAGTGCAAAGTATAATGTCTAAAGTTTTCAACAAGAGTACAAAACCTAGAAATCGCAGATAAAGAAAAAGTTAAGGAAGCCAATTCCTGAACTGAAAAGTTCGAGAATACCCAAAGACCACCGAACCAAGCCAACTCTCTTATCTGCTCAATCTGACCCTTGTTAGTTTAAGATTCCGCGCCTTTTACTGCAAGAAAAGAGTTAACAAAACCCTCATTCAAGGGCTCCTACCATTAGATGTAGTTCATGCCGCATGCGCGAAAGTAGCCTCCAGTAGGAAAGAATAAGATGTTACTACAATTACAACTCTGCGGCAATCTGCAGTCATAAACTAATCGGTTGGGACATTAT
Organism: Ananas comosus; assembly: GCF_001540865.1. Classification (NCBI taxonomy): domain Eukaryota; kingdom Viridiplantae; phylum Streptophyta; class Magnoliopsida; order Poales; family Bromeliaceae; genus Ananas; species Ananas comosus. The sequence goes on from NC_033622.1 coordinate 7,298,124, forward strand.
CAACATGTACCAATGAGAGCGCAGTTAGAGAAGCAAAGCGTAAGTGACGAGTACAGTTAACTTTCATTATATGATGCGAAGATTAGGGGGAAAAAAAAACAGGATGCACATAAGCGTGCAAGCAGTGTATACAATAAAAGGTACAGATATTCAAAGAACACGGAGAAATTCGATCAATCGTCGATCAATCATCGTGGCGCTTGAGCTGGTCGAGGCGGTGGTGGAGCTGGTCGAGGCGGAGGACGAGGGAGGAGACGGAGAAGAGGAGCCAGTAGAGGAGGAGGGCGGCGGCGATGAGGAGGGCGTTGCGCTGGCTCTTCATGACGGACTTCTGGTGGCGGAGGTGGTCGGCGGGGGAGCAGCCGCCGTGGCCGTGGTCGCTGTCGCCGCAGGTGAGGCGCGTCTCGTACTTCCAGTAGATGTCCAACAGCAGGAAGAGGCAGAAGGGCACCACCGACAGCATCGGCTTCAGCGCCCGCCGCACCGCCCCCACCAGCCCCCGCCGCAGCCCATCCAGGCCCGGCAGCGTCAGCAGCACCAGCATGATCGCCTCCGCCCCCGCCACGTACCCCACCACCACCCACTCCAGCGCCATTGCACCTCAACCTCTCCACCAAACCCTACCAAATGTCCAAATCCTAACTCTCCCTCTCCTTCTCCTTCTTAGGCAGGGGAAGGTGGAGGACGAGGAGGAGAAGGGCTTTGATTAATTAATATAGAGAGTGGGAGGGTCGGTGGGGGTGTGGATGGGCGCCATGCGTTAGTTCGGGGCCTTTCGATTCGTCGGACGTGGTACGGATCTGAACCGAAATCGATCGGTACGTACGTTGTTTTCTATGCGGGGCATCAGATCTACCGTCGCGGTGTCCGCGGACGGTTGTGAGGTAACTATAATTCGGAGTCGTCCCGGAGTACCCGACCTTAATAAAGGCATAATAATTCGTTTGCGTTGGTCCTTTACTTCGTCAGCAAGAATAGAATGCGTCTGCGTTCGTAATCTTAGGGGATGTGGCTTTATTAGGCGGAATTTTAGGTGGTTTTAAGGGCCCACGGGCAAATGTATATTTCTTACTCTTATTTCAATTAAAAATTAAATACTATTTCTTATTTTTATTCTATTACTTTCGACATTTTGTACAACTGGACCATAAAAGGCCGTTAAGGCCTTGAACGAGTGCATAGTCATCTAATTTGTGGCCAGGCACGGCCCGCCCCCACATTCCGGTCTGGACTGGGCGTTACGGCCTACTAAATACTTGAAATCTGTCCTATCTACCTTCCGCGCAGAAAGATTCAAATAAGTTTTTTTAAAAAAAAACAAAACAAAATCATCGGACAAAAGAAGACGATGGGAACATTGCTTTATTTATCATTTTCCCACACGATCTCCGAACCCTCCGTATCATCATCACAAACACATCAACACCTTCGATCGAACATTATTTTCCACTCTCTACACACACACACACACACACACACACACACACACATATATATATATATATATATATATATATATATATATANCCATGATCAACTATCGATGTCGATGTCGATGGAGAGCGCGATGCCGACACGTTCTACGTCCTCGATCACGAAGCCGACGATCTTTTCTTCGTCGTAAGGCTTCTTGAACTCGGCTCTAATACCACTTGTTGGAAGCGTGATTTTCTCTGATACCACTTGTTGGTAGAGAGGAGTATAAAAACTAAATCTTTATTAAATATTCTTAGACTAAATTTCTATGGTGGATCATTTTTCACACATTTACAGCCGTCTATATATGACATAAATCAAAAACAATAACTGAACCAGATTTAAACTTATCTTTTATGTCTAACCAACAAAATATTACTACAAGAAAAAGCGGTGCTAGAGGCGGTTGTATAGAGGCGAGTGTAGGAACCGCCTCTAGAAAACATATTAGAGGCATTAGAAACCGCCTCTAAATCTAATGAAAAAAAAAAAAAAACCCTAAATTAAATCCAACCCTGTCGCGCCTCCCTGTTTTCCCCCTCATTTTCCCCCCTTTTTTTTCCAAGGAACACCTTCCTTTCCCTCTCCCCCGCCTCCCTCCTCAACTCCATCGCCGCCGACGCCTCTTCCTCCTCAACGCCTCCAGCTCCACCGCCGCCGCCTCCGTCCCCTCCCTCTCCTCCGCTTTCCTCAAATCTTTGAGCAACTCCTACGCTGCCGACGCCTCTTCCTCCTCAACTCCTCCTCCGCCCTCCACAACTCGGGCCCATTCTTTACGCCTCCAACTCCGCCGTTGTAACGACCCAGCCCACTAGCAACAATAACTCGTTGGGCCCAACAACCGGCCCAAAATGCTTAAGCCCAGTTATTATTACTAGTGTCTAAGTCTCTTATAAACCCAATAACAATCCCATTTCCATCCGATGTGGGATTATTGGGGTGTCACAGACTCCCCCTGTTAAGGCCCTGACGTCCTCGTCAGTCCAATCACACACACAACCCAAGATCACCAGGCGATGTGAGACTCATCTCACTAGCCCGTCATCCAGACCCTGGCTCAGCCGAGACTTGCCACACATGTCCAGCTGGTGAACCGGCTCTGATACCAAATGTAAACGACCCAGCCCACTAGCAACAATAACTCGTTGGACCCAACAACCGGCCCAAAATGCTTAAGCCCAGTTATTATTACTAGTGTCTAAGTCTCTTATAAACCCAATAACAATCCCATTTCCATCCGATGTGGGATTATTGGGGTGTCACAGACGCCGCCGCCTCCATCCCCTCCCTCTCCTCCGCCTCCCTCCTCAACTCCTACGCCACCGACCTCTCCTCCGCCTCCCTCCTCAACTCCTACGCCGCCGACGCTCGTCCACTGCCACGCTTCGACCTCTTCCGTCGTCTTCGAAGGTCTCTCTTTTTCCCCTATATATCCTACTTATTTAAGCTGTAGAAATAGCTAGGGATTAGATTCATCATTTGTGATTTATCATTTGTGATTAATTACTTGATCTGTATTTCGATTTCGATCTTCTATAGCGAGTAAATTGAGCTATTTTAAGGTTTCAATTTGAGAAATCGGTGGTTGATTAGTGGTTTAATTTGTTGTTGGATTCTTGAGCAGTTTGAATAATTGATCGAGATCCTAATACTTTGATTTTGTAAGTATTGAATTGCAATATCAGAATAATATAGGGAATATATATATAAGTGTACATTTTAGCTTGCTTAATTTTTGTCTCCGAACCACTTTTCTCACATCAAAATTGATCGAAGAGTTGGAAATAAATCAAAGAGCCTTTTTTGATCTGCTGTGGCAGCTACACGAAGACAAATCAACATTCCTAGCATCGATCCAATGCTTGACTTGGTGCAAATTAGGCCCATCAAATAATTGTATAAATGTATCCTAAGTATAGCAGATCAAATCAATGTACATTTACAATGTAATTCTTGTATATTATTAATTAACGACTAAGATTTTATCACTGAAATTTATATTGTTCATTGATGTTCACCAAGCCATTCACTTTTTACGTACACATGCAGTAGTAGAGAATAAAATAAATTTAAAATGCTTTAATCTCTGGTATCATCACTATACCAATACCATTATTCCTCTCTAGACTTATTAGTTCTTCATACATCCCCAAACACATCCAAATGTTATTGACAAGTTAGTTTGATATATATGATAAAGATTTATATAGTTTTAATTATGTTCATTTTATCCATCATATATGACTAGTTATAATTTTCTATTATAGTATACAAGAAGCAGCACCATCACCTTAGCCTAAAACAAAGATAACAATGGAGGAAAAATCTTTAAAAAATTACTCTCTCTTTCTATTTTCTAGACTTAATTAGAAACCTATATCTATTGAGGAAGGAACAAGTATACATTAGTTACCTCTCTTAATTAGATCTGAGGAAGGACTATGATCAAAGGGAAAGGCCAAGTGGACTCTTCCCCTGTCACGCCCCGGGGTCCCTTTTAAGTTTGGAAAAACAGCGGAAACAACTAAATTTTTTTTTTGAAGCACCTGACCCCAGAGTATGTCAAATCCGCTACAAATATAGGGAATCCACTGTTCACACGGACAGAGTCTCCCCTGTATTTGCACGGCGTCGCACAAGTACAATTACACAACCAGAGTACAACCAGAATACAACCACAACCATATGAACATACGACCACAACCGCACATACAGACGTCCATACATTCACCATTCACAACACGACTGTATCCATAATTTTGAACATAAATCCAGATCTATCATTTGAAACGTTTCCTACCCGGAAACAAGTTTGAAATACTAAGTTTCAGAAATCCATTGAAAGCTTCTTTTAAAACTGTTTCCCACACGGAAACTTTATCTTTTAAAACGCTACCACGAGGGGTAGAAAACCATCGAAAACTGTATCGAATATGAAAACCCTTTTCTTTTTAAAACAAGCGCTACCACGAGGGGTAGAAAACCATTTTACTTGAAAAGCCCATAAATCTCTTTTTATCACGAAAACCCAGCAGAAAACTGAATATTCAAGTACCGAATGAAACTGAACCGTAATGAAAGTTTACTATTTATTCAAGCAAGGGAAAAGAGATAACCAAACGGGACGGAGCTCTAACGCGCGCTAGACTCGCTCCTCACCTGCCGTCCCACTCGGACCTGCGACGTCACCTGTAATGGGGGCGGGGGGTGAGAACATGTAAACATGTCTCCCCTCCCAGTGGGTACCGCAAGCCGACGAGGGCGAGGGTACGCACCAGCAAAGGAGGCTAAACAACAGTAAAGGTAAACAACTACAGTAGCTACTATGATATAAGAACAGAAAGTACAAGTAAGGAACTGATGTACAAGTAATGAACTACTGCTACTGTATGTATGCATCAACTGGTGGATAGTCCAAGGATACCCAATCTAAACCTGCCTTGTTGGTCCGGAGACCTCAGGCTAATGCCACAATCACTCAACCTGCATATACCCAGTCGTAACCTCTGAGCTCACGGGTGGGCAAACCCAACCACTTTTCCGGAAAAGAACACCCCCTGCGGTGGATCAGACCGCTGGTGTTCGTGAAATGCGAACGAGTGGTGACGATCGATGCTGATATGCTCAATAGCCAACCGTCGGCAACCAGCCGACAATCACTGCCCCTCTGGGCAAACCGACCGTATAGGTCATCAAGTACAACGTGAACCGACCGAGATAGGTCAATGTACGTAAAGTAACGAACGACCAAACAGGTCACCGATGCAACAGGAGAACCGACCAATCAGGTCACATGTATAGTATATACTAATGCCATCTACTCTACCCCTACACAGAATACTACGCATAGGACAACCGGGCAGAGTAAATAAAGACAGTATGGTGCAAGGCTCAATATGTAACGAGTAAACAATATGAATAGACGATGTAAAAGATAGGGTAAAGGAAGACATCACCGAGCGTGCACCACTGTACCGACTTCGGATCGAAGTACCCACCTGTATAAAGCTGAAACGGTCTCGCGAAGGCGGAGACGAAGCGACCGGACCTACGAAGGGTCCACCGGGTTAGAGTCTAACCCACAAACACAATAACACGACCATTCTCACACAAATCCCAAAATCATAACCCCTCGGAAATCGGTTTCTCAAACGCAACTACCGAACCAGCCGGAAATCCCGGAAACCGTACCGAAACTCCACCGTCGCTCACCCGTCGTTTCCGAACCCTCGAGAAGACGCGGGTGACCAGCCAACAAGGCTCAGCGACGCTACAATCAACCACGAGGCACCGTCGGATGAATTCCGAGTCGAACGCGCGTTCTATCGGCGGATTTCGCCGAAAAACGCTCCGGAAATGACCGATAGATTTCCGCAAAGGCTTGGGGCCTTGGACGATCAGTCCAGAGGTTATCTTAAGCCTTAACCTGCTGCCAACAGCAGCCACGACGAAGCGAAACGCAAAAGGATCCCTAATGGCCCATGAAATCACATTATTTTATGTGATTTCATGGCTCTAACGGGTCGTACCAGCAAACCAGGGATCTATGGAGGTTGCCATCGCACTTGCTGCAAGGTTTCAGCATGCCTGAGGCCGTGCTCACCTTTCGGAGCACTGCCGGCAGCAACCACGCGCGCACGAGCGACGCGAACCTCAGCGAAACAGTGCGCACAGCGCGAAGATCGCACATTACTCACTAACCAGGGCACCGTTAACCTAAATGGAGGTGAGCATCGTGTTCAGCACGAGCCCACGATCACCGTGCTCACCTCCCGAGGTGCCAGGGAGTCATCGGATCACCGAAAAAGTGACCGGAACGCAAAACAGCAGTGCTGGAACCAAAGTAAACTACTCACCGGAGCTGTGGGAGCTAGGGATGGCCGCCGGCGATCGGGCGGCGGGCGCTCCGGCCGGTGATGGGAGCAGAAGGTCGGGGAGGTCCGGGGGAGGTGCTGGCCGGCGGCGGGCAGCAGCCGGTGGCGCGGCGGCGGAGATCGGGCCCGCACACTTCCTCTCGGGTTGGAGCTTGCCGGCGGCGAGGCGGCGACCGGGGGAGGTCGGGGCGGCGATGATCCGGTGCCTGAGACCAAGGGGGAGGTGGTGCTCACCTCAGAGGGCAACGGCAGCGCTCGGGAGTGGCGCGGCTCCAAGGTCGGCCCGCACAGGACCCGAGCGGCGGCGGGAGACCTTGGCGGCGGCCGGCGGGGCGCGGGGACGGCCGGGGACGCGCGCGCCGGGTTGCTGGAGGTCGCCGGGGTCGACAGGGGGGCTTGGCCGCAGGGGAAGTGCGGTCCCAAGGCCCGCAACCTGAGCTCGGCCTGGCTCGGGTCTGGGCTGACCAGGGCTGGCCGCAGCTTCCTCCGGCGGCTCCGGCGACGTCGGGGGATGGCCGGAGCTAGGGGAGAGGCACGCCTGAGGTGGGAGGAGGCCGGGGCTCACTTCCAGAGGCGGTGGAGACCCTCCCACATGCCCTCGGTCTAGATGGATGAGGGAGGTGGCCGAGGAGAGGAGGAAAGCTGGCTGCAGGCGGTTTCCGGCGGCCGGGGCTGCTCGGCGGCGGCCGGAACGCGAGCACGGGCAGGGCAGGGAGGTGCTGGGATGGCAGGGGCGGCTGGGGTTAGCTGGGGGGTTCTAGGGTTAGGGTTAGCTCAAGAAACCCTAGGACAACCTATATATAGGTGCGGAAAACTCGCGGAAAACCCCCTCGAAAGGAATCTAATTAATCCCAGCTCTCAACCAGCAGTCGCATAACGCACGATAGTCCCTCTAAGTTCGAAAACTCGCAATTCGACGCATAAAATATAGGGCCTTTTCGCGAATAATCCGATTACTCAAATCAGCCCCTTCGCGGACTTTTCGCGATTCCCGAAGATCCGTCCGTCGGATTTCCGATCGGATCGCACCAGCGCGATCAGTACGACAGAGGCATCGAACCTAGCATCTCGTTTCGCCCGAAAAGATTCCCGATTTGCGACAAAACCATCCCTCCTAGGTTCCACCAAAAGCCACATATAGACAACTATATGCAAAAACCATTAAACCCCTTTTTCTCGAAATCCGTGCATCCAAATCCAATTCCGTCAGTGCCATTGGGTCCAGGATAGTTGAGCGGTTGAAAACGAGCTATTGGAATGCTATATTCGGAGTCCGATACGTGTCGAAAGTCCCCTTTACTCCGCGGCCTCTCCGGAAAATCGGAATTACTATTCACTTAAGTCAGACTTCCGGGTCGCGTAACTTCTCCGTTTTAACTCGTTTTCTCCTGAAATTTGACGAGTACACTTATAATTATATTACACACAAGAACATCGTCAAACAAAAGGGTTTAATCAATAAATCAAAAATCTCAGTTATTACATCCCCCTTTGAAACTCTCTCAACGGCTAGCAGGGGGGCTCATCAGTTTCTTCCAAGATCCAAGAAGCTGCAGTAAGAAGAAACAAAAAGGTTTCTCAGATTTAATTGATTTCCTTGTAGTGCATGAGCACTAAATCAAAAGAAGAGAAGGTTGCATGAGCACTAAACCTCAATATGAGCACTAAACATATTGAGGTTTTTAAATTTGCACTTATTGCTTTTTTTAAAATTTTATATTTGTACATTTAGAATAGAGTTTTAACACTAATCTTTTTATTTTATGAATAGTCAATCATTTCACTCAGATTCTTCTCTCTTTTTTCTTTTAATTTGTGAAACTGGTTCGTTTTCTTACCAAAATTTATCATCCCAATATTGATAAGGCAAGTACTAAGATTATCTTAGGTTATCTTTTGCTGTCTATTAACATCTTCGAGGATTTGTAAATTTAATACAACAACTTCATTTATGCAGCTTGGAAGGATATGCCTTGACATTTTAAAGGACAAATGGAGTCCTGCCCTCCAGATAAGGACAGTTCTATTAAGGTAGCATGATCGTTGCTTTGTAGTGATGTGCCTTTATATTTATTGTTGAGATTGGAATATTGTTGAGATTCATTCAAGTGCTAATATTGTTGATTTACTTTGGAATTATGCTTTATAATTCTTCAGATGAAAATAAAACTTAGATATTTTTATTGGCTTTCAAATTGGTGTCTCTTGCTCTATTTATTAATTTTACAGTGGGACTCATAGTTTGACTTTTTTCTCTTTCAGATTTTGTACTCGAAAGAAGTGAAAGCACACCTTTTGCAGGTAAAATATGGAATATTTGTAAATCTTACGGTTTAAGTCATTTGTTTCAGTTTTTCTCCACATTGAAGCTTTTTTTTTTGACTTATTTGCTAATTGTTGATTTGGTTTAACTTGTTGACTAATTTGCTAATTGAATTTTTGGTTTAACTTGTTGACTAATTTGCTAATTGAATTTTTGGTTTAACTTGTTGAATAATTTGCTAATTGAAATTTATATTACTTAATACTGTTTAGGTTGCAGGTGGCAATAATTCGAATGACTCATCTCCAAACAATTATTTTTCGAATGCAAGTCACGAGCTTGGAGGGAACGAGATTATGTATAGATGTTGGATTAGATTATGTATTTTGGTTTACATTCAAGCTTGGAGGGAACGAGATTATGTATAGATGTTGGATAAGATTATGTATTTTGGTTTACATATTATGTTGAATTATAAAGTTTTTAATAATGCTAAAGAATTGTGTTTCTTCTTGTTAAGAATTGTGTTGTTTTTTGTATTGCTAATATATCATTTTTAATAAATTTTTAATTTTTTGCTCATAAATGAAAGCTAAATTAATTATTTTAATATAATTATTATGATATTTTTTATGTAGAGGCGGTTTAAACCGTCTCTATGTAATAACATGCCTCTTACCCGTAGAGGCGGTTTAAACCGCCTCTACAAAATAATATTTGTAGAGGCGGTTTAAACCGTCTTTAAATTATTATTTAATAAATAAAAAATATAAAATAAAATAAAATAAATAAATTCGTAGGGGTGGTCTAAACCGCCTCTATTGGACTGTCTCTAAGCTCCCTCGGCGGTCGCTCAAACCGCCTTTACATTGTAGAGGCGCTGTTTACGCCGGCGGTCTAGAGGCGGTTGCGGAAACCGCCTCTACGAATCATAGAGGCGGTTTAAACCGCCTCTACAACAGCTAAAAACCGCCTCTATGACCGTCTTTTCTTATAGTAAACTTGACAGAAATAAATCTAAACTAATCAAAAATATTGGGTTACTTATCAACATAAATGGTATGCGCGTCTCTTAAAGAGCTCGATGGATATATACGGCAACGCTATAGATATATATATAGTTATATACACACTGTGTGAAAGGAGGAGAATTATTGGCCTTCGTCTTCATTAATTGTATAAATTAATTTCGTACAACTTGATCGTAAATAATACAAACTAGTGTAGAGACCCGCGCGATGCAGCGGGTAGATAATAGAAACAAAATATAAAAAGTTTAATAAAATTTATATTTAAAGCTTATTGATATATAGAAAGCTATACCATATTAAACACAACAAATTTGTATGACTAAATTCAACTCTTAAAAAAATAAAATTATAGCTAAAACCCAATATAATATTAATATGGTGCATGTAATTAAATGTTGCACCTTACATGTAATTAGAGGAGTGAGAAGGTGAAGGGTTGGATGATGAGAATGAAAGATAACATGCCACGTGGCAAAAAGTATTCTGACTTCATATAGATTTATAGATTTATAGATTTATAGATGATCACGGCCCAATTAACACCTTGAAGAAATTTATTTTATTATTCTGATTAATTAATGATACACACGTTAATTTGTCTTTGTCTCTCTTGTGTGTGTTCTCACTCTATCATGTCCCATGTCGGTTTTTTTACCCAACTAGTCTCCTCCAAAATTTGTATTCTAAAAATAGGCCTATGAAACTTTTATTTGCAAAAATAGGCTCCAAACTGCCACGTGGGCAGTGAGTTGACGGGGGAAGTTAAAAGCTGTGAACTATTTACCACTTTCAAATGAATGCGATAAATGGTTCACCGCTTTCGTAAGGATTTAAAAATCCTATGAAGGCGGTGAACCATTCACCGCCTTCATGGTATTCCCTAGCCTTAGCGATATTGAGAAACCACTTAGAAGCAGTGAATCATTTACAGCTTTTAAAAGTGGCGAATGGTTCACCGATTTTAAAAGCGTGAACCATTCACCGCCTTTATATGTGGTAAATGGTTCACCACATTCAAGCTATACTACAGCAATGCAGCAGCAACTTTGCATTTTTCCCACATTATACAAAATAGCAATGTTTTCAAGTATTTCAATTACAGCAATAAATAGATAAAAGGGGCAATTGCCTATATACCCCTGAAAAGTTCCCGATTTTCTTATTTACCCCTCTTAGAAGGCTAATATTGAAAATACCCTTCTTATGTTCCAAGTTCTTTCTAATTTACCCCTGCAGTTAAATTCCGTCAGTGAGGTGCTAACAGTTGCCGTTATCCCTGCAAAATTACCATTTTGCCCATTCCAATNATATATATATATATATATATATATATGGGGCAATTTCCTATATACCGTTGAAAAGTTTTCGGTTTTCTTATTTACCCCGCTTAGAAGGCTAATATTGAAAATACCCTTCTTATGTTCCAAGTTCTTTCTAATTTACCCCTGCAGTTAAATTCCGTCAGTGAGGTGGTAACAGTTGCCGTTATCCCTGCAAAATTACCATTTTGCCCATTCCAATATACCCTCGTACCATAACTTACTTTTCTTATATGCCCTCCATGTAGCTAATACTTTTCTTATTTGCCCTTAAAATATCAAATTCGTTTCCTATTTGCCCTCCAACGGTCATTTCAACGGTAACCTTCTTTTCAAACATTATAAAAGCACATCCATGGCTCAAAAACAAGTTAAGCTTACTTCTCCATCTATTAGCTTTTTTTTTTCTCTTATTTGCCTCACTTCTAGCCATAATGAGCCATCTAAGTGAGAGATCTGCATCAACTCCTGACGCACAAATTCCTGTGTGCGACTGCGGAAGATCTTGTAGAATATGGGTATCGAAGCAGCCAACAAGCCAAGGACGTCGATTCTACCGTTGCCCAAATTGGGGGGTAAGATAAGCTATTGTATATTCTAACTGTATGGTTGCAGTTTTAGAAAGCACATTATTTTTTTTTTTTTATCTTACGAGTAATATATAAGAAATTTTTTTTTTCTCTTTGTAGGTTGAAGGAGTTGGACATTGCAATTATTTTTTATGGACTGACGATGTGCAACACAGTACTTTAGATCTAAAATATCAGCTAAAAGCAATTGGAGAAGCCACTGAGCAAAAAATTCAAAGAATGGAAGTGAAAGTTCTATTTTGGCTTAAATTACTTTTCTGTATTGTAATCCTTGATATACTGATAAGGGGAGTATTTTAGATATGATGGATGGACTATATAATACAGAATGTGATGGAGTATTATATAATTTTCATGTAATTGGGTTGGTTTACAGGATGCAATTACAACACTGTATCTCTGTTAAAGAAGTATTTATATAGGATGTCTTATTTAAGCTCTATATATATTTGCAATTGGGGCAATTGCCTATATACCCCTGAAAAGTAATTGCAATTGGGGCAATTTGCAATTACTTGGATTACATCATAGCAGAGACAATTGCTCATATACCAACAATTCCATCATCATCCAAAAATAAAAGTCATCATGAATAACAATTGTATCATGAATAACAATAATATCATTCAAGCTCCAAAAAATAAGTCACCACATCCAGTAAATAACAGGGTCATCATCAGTCAAAAAATTACAGGCCATCATCATCATCCAAAAAATTACAGGTCATCATCATCATCCAAAAAATTACAGGCCATCATCATCCAAAAAATTACAGGCCATAATCATCCATCATCATCCAAAAAATAATAGGATCATCATCATCTAAAAAATAACAGAGCATTCATCCAAAAGATAACAGAGCATTCTTAACATGAACTGACTCTCAACCTAGCAATCTATTTGCATCAATGCTAGAAATGGTTGAACCCTGTTGAGAATGTAGCAATCTATCATGAAATACTCCCTGCTGTTGTGATGTTTCTGCTGCAACTTGAGAATCTAACTCCCGCTGCTGCGATCCGCTAATTTTCCTTCTTTTCTTCCTAAAAATGAAGTTTAAAGTCAGTAAACTTAGCACTTAAGACTAAGATGCTGTATTACCTTGAAAATATTGTAATAGCTTGATGAAAATAGATTACCTTGAAGATGCAGTATTGCCCCTTTGCTGCGGTACTGACCCTTCTGCTACATCTTGAGCTAGCTCTTGCTGCTGCGATCCACTATTTCTCTTCCTTTTCTTACTGAAATCAAAGTTTAAAATCACTAATTATATAAAACAAGAGTATAAGAAAAATGAAAGAGAAGATAATAGCTTGATGAAAAGATGTAGCATCATAAAATAACCCTTTTTGCTGCTGTGATATTGCTGCTGCCGCATGTTCAGAATCGTGCTCTTGTTGTTGCGATCCACTAGTTTTTCTTCTTATTTTGCTGAAAAGAAGTTCACGATTACTATATCTAGATATTGAAACTACTGAAAAATATGAAAGATAATATAGTAAGTTGAAAGAAATAAATTACCTTTTAGATTGTATGCTAGAACCTTCTACTGGAACAGTATTCTTACAAGTTCTTGCATGATGGCCAAAACCACCACATCTAGCACATTTGTGTTTTCTCTTAATCATCTCTCCCGCTCCCCTTATTCTCTTTTTTCGTGGCCTGCCAGCAGGTCTTGCTAATATAGGTGGCAACACACTAAAACCTATATCACTCTTTTTCCATTCCTCTTGGGCAGGCAATGGCTTAATATTTAATGAATAGGCATCTCGATACCTCTCCACAGTGAAGTATGATGATGCATAATCTTCAGCATTGAGTTTCATCTTAGCTATAAAAGCAATTGCATGTACACAGGGCAATCCAGAGACTTGCCATCTTCTACATGTGCATGTCCTCTCATCCAACCTTACATCACATCTAGCATTAGGCCCTTCTATCTCCGCTTGCTCATCACTACACCTCAACACTTTATAAATTCCAAGATCCTAGCATTAACACAATACAAGTTTGTAAGTTTGCTTGTTTAGAAATAATTTATAGTAAGAAACAACAAGCAAATTTTTATATTTACCTTGGTCAAATTGTTGATATGCTTAGTTGCTCCCGGTACAAGCTTTGTTGACCATTTTGCTGCATCTCTTCTTCTTTTGTTCATCATAATCATTATTTTCTGCCTTATGGCATCCATCATATCTATCACCGGTCTATTCCTTTCTTTACTGATCCAAGAATTAAAAGTCTCAGAGATATTATTGGTTTCTTGTTCGCACTTAGCATCTATTCCAAATAAAGAGCGGCTCCATACATGACCATGATTTTCTCTTAAGTAATCAACCACTCTACTATCTGCCATCTGCACCCTTTCCATATGGTATTGAAATGCTGAACTTGTATATGCCCTAGCTGCTCCCCATAGATGTTTCTTCAAAATATCTCCTCGAAATCGTTTCTTGAAGTTACTATATAAGTGACGCATGCATTCACGATGTTCAGCAGTAGGATAGACAGCTAGAAGGGCCTTATCTAAGCCTTTTTGCCTATCACTGGATAGAACCAAACCATTAGGACAACCTATAGCTTCCTTGAGAGCTACCAAGAACCATTCCCAACTTTCTGCATTTTCTGACTCAACCACACCATATGCAACTGGAAACATTGAGTTGTTTCCATCCAATGCAATTGCAGAAACAATAATCCCTTTGAATTTACCCTTAAGATGAGCTCCATCTAAACCGACATATGGCCGACACCCTCTTAAAAAACCTTGAATACTAGCCCCAAAAGCAATAAACATTCGCTGAAAATGTTGTTTACCCTCCAACTCTATCAATTTAATCTGTGTATGACTTCCTACATTTCTTCTTTTAATCTCATCACAAAAATCAAAAACTCTTAAGAATGATAGATCCCACTTTCCATGTAATTGGGTCATTGCGAGCTCCTTACCCTTCCACACCCTCAAATAGGGCAACTCCAACCTTCCATACTGCTCTTTAAGTCTTCTAGATAAATCACTCACAGGTATATCACCTTCATTTTTTAGCCAATTAATGATTCTTTCTGCAATCCATCCTTTTGTAGCATTCTTGTTTCCACATCTATTGACAACTTCACATGTATGCTCTGATTGGAGAGTTTTGATCTGTCGACACAATAGATTGAAAGAAATAATTAGAGTAAAGTAAAATTAGACATAGTAGCAAATACAATTTACTTATTTACCTGAAAGGTAGCTTCTCCTCGAATCCTTGCTGCGTGTATTCTCCACCCACAACCTTCTGTCGTACATCTTGCAGTCACTCTAGATTGATCACTTTTAATAATCTTGAATTGGAATTGATTTTGGACAGCGAATTGATGAAGAGCACTTCTAAATGAATTGACATCAGGATACTTCACACCATAGTCCACAATTGGATTCTCATTGTCATAAACTAACTCATCCTCATCTGAGTCAGTTTCAGTGGAACTAAAGCCTAAATTCTGTTCAAAATTTTCAGTAGATGATTTATCTGATTCATCTACTCCCTCTACTCCCTCAGCTACACCTTCATATCCAACACCTTCATCTACAGCATCATAATCAGCCTCTAGATGAGTTCCACCTTCATCTTCAACACCATATGCTTCCTTGAGAGCAACACCTTCATCTCCAACAGCATTTTCTATACCATTATAATCAGCATCTTCATCTCCAACATTATCTTCTTCCGCAGCTACATTCTCATTTCTAACATCATCTTCTTCCTCAGCTACATTCTCAATTCTAACATCATCTTCAACCTCAATTTCACCCTCAACTACATCCTCAACTACATCCTGAACATTGAAATTAAAAGGAATGCCATCGGAACTAATAGTAACAAATATTTCTATCTCTGTACCATCTGTGAATTGCTCTAACATATCAAGAAAATCACTTTCATCTTTAATATCAATAAACTTTTGAGCTTTTCCTTTGGTCTTCTTTGATTTATAAGCCACTCGCACATATTCTGTTTCTCCCCAATCCCACATTTTTTTGATATCTTCAAAAAACTCTTTTAAAGTATATGTATCACTAAGCACTGTGTAGCAAGTTTGCATTCCATACACATATTTTCTGCCTAACTTTGTCTTTACTGGTTTAAACACTCCCCCATACATAACTTTCAATCTATAATCTGGTGCCATGCTGAAATTGCAAATCAACATCTAGATTTAAATAACACCATATATAATGAATTTTGATGCATGCAAAAGATATTAAAGATCAAATCACAAGAAATTAATTCATAGAATAAAAGGACAAGAAGTTAATTATAAAATCAATAAGTTAATTTATATAGCAGATTAAAAAATCCTAAATGTAAAAAATTACAAAATTTCATGAATCTTACCTTTTTCTTTACGTAGAAAGTTGTAAGAACACAATGTAGACCCTGATCTCGTTCAAACAGAGCACAATATTTGGATACTCCAAAACCCTAAATAATGGAAACGATGGCGAAGATCAACGGAGACAGCGGAGACAGCGGAGAAGGAAGCACCGGAGAAGGAGGAAGTACTTTTTTGTAAAGACAAAATAGAAATGGTAGAGGAGAAGCAACGGTTTTCTCTCCAACAAGCTCGCTGTCGCCTAGGTTGAAGACGGTTGTGAATGGGGCCAAGTCGCGCGTCGTAGGAGAAGAAAGATGGGAGGGAGCGAAAGAAAGGATAACTTAAGGGATTAGGATAATAAGGTAGGGGCAAAATTGGTATTTTAGATAGTTTTAACTCAAGTATACATTTAACCCATGTTTAACCCGAGTTAAACTAACAGGGGATAACAGTGAGGGTATTTTGGAATAACGGTGGAACCTATGAAGGGCATTTTAGAAAGAAAAAAAAAAGTAGGGGCAGATCGGATATATCCAGACCCATGAGGGGTATATAGGCAATTATCCCTTTATTTTTTTATGTAAGAAAAAATTATAACTCAAAAGGAACGATGGTTTAAATATACAATCACATGCACCCCCCAAAAAATATATTTTATTTTTTAATTTAAATATTAAAATTGTATCAAACGTCATATATTTTAGGGATAATTGCCTATACACCCCTCAAAACTTTAAAAATATCTAATTTTACCCTACGATTTTTTGTTTGCAATATTCTCCTCATATGTTCATCCGTTATTCGAAAATGCCCTCACAGTTACCATCCGTTAAGTTACTAGTTTAGGATTAAACGTGAGTTAAATGTGAACCAAAATTAAGAAAAATTGAAATACCTCTTTTGTCCTTAACTTTAAGGGTGCGTTTGGTTCAAGTTATCCTGACAGAATTACACAAAATTCTGCCAGGATTACCGTGTTTGGTTCATCCGCTATATAATCTAGTCGTTAATATAGCATTACAAATCGAGTAGAATTACACCGAAAATATTAACGAGAGGGGAGTTATCTTGCATTACTGAAAACCGGTAACACTACATATTATGTAAAATGACAATTTTACACTCTAACTCTCGAAATCCTTTCAATACGTTATTTAAAAAAATTAATTTAAAATTTTGAATTGTCAACTTTTAATTTTAGATTTTAAATTTAGAAATTTCATATTTATATTTTAAATTAAAATATTAAATTTATATTTTTGTTAAAATTTAAAATTTAAAATTATTTAAAATAAAATTTGGTAAAAAAATATTGTTTGTAAACAATAAAAAAAAGTTTACGAAATATAACTAAGGGCAATTTTGGAATAGACTATACTTTATTGTCTAGATTACTAAATTTTATAGACATAACCAAACATACTAACGCTATAAACAATGCAATCCAGTATTACATTTGTAATATACCGAAAATTCGGAAACTAAATATCGAACTTTAGTCAAATTGACCAAAGTGCGAAGATAGTACACTTCGAAAAGTCCGAAGATGTTAAAATGATCAAAAGTGCGTTGTGGGAGGTTTTCGAGAGCTAAAAAATCAAAAATCTGCATTCTGCAAGTTTTGTGCTCTCGAGAACCGGTCCCTGGTGGGAGAGACCGGTCCCCGAATGCGTGAAAATTGAGAAAGCTGACAAATCTGATAAGTCCCAGAAAACCAGCTCTCGGGAACCGGTCCCTCTGGGAGAGACCGGTTGTGTCACACTGTCACGCCCCGAGACCGCTACCAATTTGGTCCGGCCCCGGGCGCGTCGAACAGACGGCGAACGGACAGGACCTCCCCTGTCCGTCCAAGGCTAACCAGCAGATCATGTATAAGAATTTACCCAGGAATTAATTCATAAATACACGATCAAGAAGCACCACCAGTGCAACAAGACGAGAGCAAGAATACAAGTATAAAAACATATACAAGTACATAAAGAGAGAAGAGGCTATCTATTACATTCATTTGACTTAATACATTCAATTACATCTTTTACTTTTTC
Source organism: Ananas comosus (assembly GCF_001540865.1). Lineage (NCBI taxonomy): Eukaryota > Viridiplantae > Streptophyta > Magnoliopsida > Poales > Bromeliaceae > Ananas > Ananas comosus. The sequence goes on from NC_033622.1 coordinate 7,316,084, forward strand.
CAAAATATGAATACAATCGCTCAAACCTCACCCTATACAACATCTACTCTCAAATACAAAAAGGGTGACAGCTAATGCAAAAAGGGAGGTAGCTAATGCGACTAGAGCGCCGGGCCCTTACCACGATCCTCACGCTCGCTGGGGACGCCCGAACTAGAACCTGTAAAAAGTGGGGTGAGAACTAACTTTCTTAGTTCCCAGTGGGTTTGGCCGCCGACTCCGCCGATCTCCCCACTAGGTCCAAGCGGGCACAAGTAGATAATCGATAGATAGATAGATAAGTAAAGCTGTAAAGACATGAAAGTGAAGCTACACTACTATGCCCAATCATAGATACATGAATGCATGTTCAATAGAACGGTAAGCAACTAACCTGTCGTCATGTCAACGGTAAAGCTATGTACTTGTTCGTCAATGTCATTTACTTGCTTCTTAATCTCATGGCTTCCCTGACGGAGCCTACTGCTCACTAGCCATCTCGAAGGTAGGGAGGGTCAACTCGCACTACGAACCGAGACCGTCTGCCGGGGCCTAAATAGGCAACCCTTGGGACCCAAAATAGGCGATCCCACGTGACCAACATCCGGAGCGCACTACTTGTGTGGGGCTTCCATCACAAGATTTAGAAACAGACCGTGAGCATGATCCAATCCTCGTCTCGAGAATACCCTATCCTCTAGGGTTACAATCATCATATAGTCCATAGGTTTCACATACACTACGACTCATATGTGTCATTTGTTCTTTTGCTTACTATCAACTAAATTGCCACTCGTCCATTGTTTACTATCGACTAGATGCCACTCGTTCTTTGTTTAACATTAGACCAACCATTGAGCCCATCTCTTTCTCTGCACTATAGGATTCACAAGTCTCGACCCAATCCTTATCAATCCACTATATCAAGTATCCAATACATGCTACGATATCATCAAGGAAGGCATAAGGAAAGGCAATGCATAATAATCCTATAATGCAATAATACAAGATGCAAGATCGAAATATACTAAGACATAGAAGGGAGCCCGATTGCTTCGGGATGGACACCACCCACCTCTTGGCGATGCCGCGATGGTAGAAAACTCGACGCTGCGGTCTTTGCACGCCGCTTCAACTCCTCGGGGCGAAGCGAGCCCTCGAGTACCCGATTCGGCGATAACTCCGCACTCGCTCGTCGGATCAGCAAACCGTCTTCGCCGACGCGTTCCGGGACCTAGCAATTTGGTTTACGACCCATTAAAATAGATCAAAACCCTAGATTTCCCAAAATCCCAAATCCGTGCCCTAAAATGGCGACGAGAGGGAAATCCATGGTGCGAGCTTCGATTTCGAGTTCGAACCGTCTATTTATCCCCAATAGGTTCCATTTGAACCAATTCTAAGCAACAAAACCCAACCCTAAGAAATCTACCATGGATGGGTTTGGAGTTTACCTCTAAGCCAAGCTCCAAGCTTGCCCTAGCTTGAAGGAGAGAGAGAAGAAGACCTTCTTCTTCTTCTTCTTGGACTTCTCCTTCTACTTCTTCCTCTTTTCCTTTTTTTCTTTCTTCTCCTTCTTCTTCTCCTTATTTCTTTCTAGAGAGAGAGAGGGAAAGAGTGTGAAAGAGAGAGAGAAAGAGCAACTGAGGGAGAGAGAGGGGCCCCCAAGCCCTCATATAGGCCATTTTGCAAATAGCCCCCTCAACTTTTCATTTTCTGAAACAGCCATCCCTGGGCCATTTTCGTAGTGAGGGACCGGTCCCAGCTCGGGGAGACCGGTCCCCGAAGGCTGCCATTTCGAGCAGAGGGGATTTCGCGTTCGGAAACCGGTCCTTGCCTGAGAGACCGGTCCCCGGGAGACCGGTCCTTGTCCGAGAGACCGGTCCCCGAAAGTTGAGTTTTCGGGACTTAGCCAAATTTCAGCTATTTTCGCTGGGCCAACGTTCGGGAACCGGTCCCTCACCACCAGGGACCGGTCTCATCAGAGACCCCCGCAGCCCAGCCTGATGGAACCGGTCCCTCCCTGCCAGGGACCGGCCCCCAAGAGAAATTCTGCTCTAGTGCAGATTTTGCACTGGTGCTCCCGCGGACCCTTCTTTAATGCATTTTATGCATTATAAACACCTTCGGACATTCCGAAGCCTACACACTCGACGAATAGTCGATTCTAGTCGAAGTCTAATCCTCGAGTTTCGAGATTTCACTTCCTTACACACACCCCGCCCCGAAACCACTACCAATTTGACACAATTCGGGCGCGCCGAGCGGACCGCCGAACGGACAGCACCTCCCCTGTCCGCCCAAGGCTCACAACAAGAATGTGTACAAGAAATTCCCAGGTATTTAAATTCTAAACATACACATTCAACGAGGCACAATTAGTGCCAGCAACTACAAGAGCAGGTAATTTACAGGAATAACATGTGAAATAAAGAGAGTACTTTACTAACTATTACAATAGTTCGCATCTTTTCATTTACATCATTTTCTTTAAATGATTACATCATTCATCCAAAATACATAGCTCTCCAAATCCTCACTTACAATGAATCTCTCAAATACATATGTGTGCTAATGCAAAAAGGAAAGCTACTATACTACCACGGTCTCACTGATCGGGCACAATGCCCTTGCCGCGGTCCTCTCTCGGCAACCCTGTACTTACCACTGAAAATAGAGTGGGGTGAGAACTATCTTTCATAGTTCCCAGTGGGCTCGGCCGCCGACTCTGCCGATCTCCCCACTAGGTCCAAGTGGGCACAAGCAACAACAGGTAGATAGATAGATAGATATCTCAAAGCATTAAAGACATAAAGGAAATCTATGCTACTATGCCCATAATCATGTATAATGAATGCATGCATCATATAGTAAAGGTTTACTATCATGCTAACGAATTCGATTCATGTTCGAATAATAATGTTCAATGACATTGTTCACTGTTCCTTCACCCAATCTGTAGCGAAGCCCTTAGGTTCGCCAATAACTCACATTTCAATCGCAAAGTGGGGAGGGAGCTCCAAGTGCACCTAAGCTCGGGACCGTCTGCGGACCTCTATGTGGTCCGGACCTCCAAGTGGTCCTAGTCGCACGACACTCCGGAGTACTCGACGACAATCCCCTCCATGTGGGAATATGGATGGCTATACCACCCCAAAAGCAGACTGTGAGCTAGATCTATCATCTCCAAGTGAGAATACCCTACAACTAGGGTCAACAACCCAATCGAATCCTCTCCAAGTGAGGATACCCTATGAACTAGGGTCAACATCTCTCGCGGAATCGTCTGTTCCCGACATTCATGCAATGCTATTTAGCTTTTCTAAATTCATTGTTCACAAGGCATTTTCTAAGGGATCCATCTATCCCTAGGTTCTCAAACCTCTAGTGTCATTTACACTACATTAATGCCACTCGTTATTCTTTAACATTTGGATACCACTCGTTTGTTATTTAACATTAAACACTACTTTCTATGTCATCAACATCCCCATCGGGTCTCTCTCTTTCTTCGCATCATAGGATCCGTGCTCCGACCCGATCCTCACCTATCTAAGTTACCAAGCGTTCCAAGTACACTAGGTTTTCAATTAGAAAGCATAAGGAAAGGTATACTATGCAATCCTACAATGCAACATGTAAGAGATGAGATTAAATGCAATTTAAGACATAGAAAGGAGTTCGAAAGTTTCGGATGGCACCCCCCACCTTTTATCGACGTAGAGGCTTTAGAAATGTTTCTCGGCAAACTTTACGACGAGGTATCGGCCTTCTCGGTCCAAGACAAGGCTAAATCGGCCGTATTTCGCCGATAGCTCCAATCCCACTCGACGAATCGCGAAATCGACTTCGCCCCCGCGTTTTGTTACCTACCAAATAGGTTTACGAGGCCTCAAATGAGATCAATCTCATATTTTACCAAAAAAACCCCATTTTGGGTGCCCTAGGGTTCCCATCTTGCCATTTGCAATTTGGAACGCTAACTCTAGCTTTGATCCACCAACAATGGTGCTAGGGGTCCATTTGACCCCATTTCAAAAGCTCAAAACCCAAAACCCTAAGTTTTAGAAGCTAGGGTTTAGTAGCTTACCTCTTGAGCTACTCTAAAGAGAAGAGAAGAGGAAGATGAAGGTGTCCAAGGCCTTCCTCTTGATCTCCTTCTTCTTCTTCTTTCTTTTCTTCTTCTCCTTTTCCTTCCTGTGCTTCTTGTTCTTCTTGTTCTTCTTCTCTTTCTAGAGAGAGAGAGGGAGAGTGATGAGAGGGAGTGAGGGGATGAGAATGAGAGGGAGAGAGGGTAATTTCCCATATACACCCCTCATATGATGGCCATTTTGCACTTAAACTCCTCCACTTTTCCATCCTTGCACTGCCTTCACTGGGCAGAATTCGCACGGAGGGACCAGTCTCCCCGACTTGGGACCGGTCCCCGAGAGCCTCCCTCGGGCGCACGCGTTCGGGAACCGGTCTCTCCCCGGGAGACCGGTCCTCGGGAGACCGGTTCCTCTCGGAGAGACCGGTTCCCGAGAGCTGAACTTTCGGGACTTAGCCAAATTCCGGTATTTCTCGTTGGGACCACGTTCGGGGACCGGTCCCTCCCTGAAAGGAACCGGTTGCATTAAGCAACCCCGCTACACCCAGCCGATGGAACCGGTCTCTCACCTCCAGAGACCGGTCCCCGAGAGTAACATTAGCCCAATGATGCAGTTTGCACCATTTGCTCTCGTGGACTCAACTCCAAGGCACTTTTTATGCTTTGGACATCTTTAACTTCCCCAAAGGGTATTCTCTCGACAAACAGTCGATCCTGGACGAAGCACAACTTTCGAATTTCGAGAATTCACTTCCTTACATCCTCCCCTACTTAAAAGGAGTTTCATCCTCGAAACTAACTAGATTTTTTTACTTAACTTAAATTCTTACCTCACTCCTCGAACAGATGAGGGTGGTGCTTTCTCATTAGATCCTCGAGTTCCCAGGTGGCCTCGCAATCATCATGATTGCTCCACCTAACTTTAACATAGGGAATTTCTTGATTCCTCAACTTTCGCACCTCTCGGGCGATAATCTCTACCGGAAACTCTTCATAGCTCAAGTCTCCTTAAAGTTCCGGCGATTCATATAGCATCGCATGCTCGGGGTCGTGAATATACTTGCGGAGATTAGAGACATGGAACACATTGTGTACATCCGCAAGCTTCAGCGGCAAAGCAAGTCGGTAGGCCACCGTACCAACTCGCTCCAATATTTCATAGGGTCCAATGTATCGGGGACTCAACTTTCCCCGCACTCCAAACCGCTTCACAGGCCGTATCGGTGAAACTTTCAAGAATACTCCGTCGCCCACCGCGAACTCTATATCTTGTCGGCGTCTATCAGCATAGCTTTGCTGTCTCGATTGCGCCGTGAGCAATCTCTTGCGAGCAAGGCTGACTTTCTCCTCCGCTTCTCGCAACACATCAGGGCCGAACTCAGCCCGCTCACCTACATCGCTCCAATGTATAGGAGACCGACACGTACGCCCGTAAAGAGCCTCGAACGGTGCCATCTCTACACTAGCATGATAACTGTTGTTGTAGGCGAACTCGGCCATAGGTAGGTGATCACACCAACTTCCCTTATAATCGATGACACACGCTCACAACATATCCTCCAGAGTCTGAATGGTTCTCTCTGTTTGCCCGTCGGTCTGAGGATGAAATGCAGTGCTGAAATCGAGCCGTGTACCAAGGGCTTCCTGCAGGCTTTTCCAAAAGTGTGAAGTGAACCGGGGGTCGCGAACCGACACGATCGATTTCGGCACCCCATGCAGTCTCACTATCTCATCGAAGTATACCTGCACTAACTTGTCACCCGACCACGTGGTGTGGATCGATAAGAAGTGAGCCGACTTCGTAATCGGTCCACAATTATCCAAATTGCATCGTGGCCGTCCGTTGAGCTAGGTAAGCCGATCACGAAGTCCATTGATATATCCTCCCATTTCCAAATGGGGATTGGTAGGCTTTGAAGCTTTCCCGCTGGAAATCGATGCTCGGCCTTTACTTGTTGGCATGTTAAGCACTTCGGCACAAAGCGTCCAATATCACCTTTCATTCCCAGCCACCAGTAGTGCATTTTTAGTCCTTGATACATCTTGGTGCCTCCCGAGTGATCGGCATACGGAGATCGGTGTGCTTCTTGTAGAATCAATTCACGAAGCTCTCTATCTTTCGGCACACACCATCGGTTTCTAAACCGAAGCGTACCATCGGCATCTACACTGAAATCGCCGCCATGCCCTTCCTCGATGTTTCGCCGCACCTTTTGGAGCTCGGGGTCTGCGGGTTGCAGATCTTTGATCCTCTCCAACAAGGTCGGTTGGACAACGAGTGCCATCAACAGAGCTGGAGTCTCGGGAGTAACTACTTCGAGGTCCAGTCGCTCCATCTCCAGCCATAGAGGAGATTGATTGGTAACCCACATGGCAAGGTTTTCCGCTGACTTCCTACTCAGCGCATCCGCGACCACATTTGCCTTCCCGGGGTGGTAGAGGATATCAACGTCATAATCCTTTAATAGTTCCAACCACCGCCGCTGACGCATATTGAGCTCCTTCTGTGTGAACAAGTACTTCAAGCTTTTGTGGTCAGTATAGATCTCACAATGGGCACCATATAAGTAGTGCCTCCACAGCTTCAAGGCGAAAATCACTGCCGCTAACTATAAATCATGGATGGGGTAGTTCTTCTCATAGCTCTTCAGCTGACGGGATGCGTAGGCAATCACCTTCCCATTTTGCATCAAGACACACTCCAATCCTAGATAGGAAGCATCGCTGTAGACTACGAAGTCTTCGCCCTGCACCGGTAGAGCGAGCACCGGAGTCGAAGTTAATCTTTGGTTCAACTCTTTGAAACTCCGGTCGCACTCCTCGCTCCAAGCAAACTTGGTGCCTTTCTGAGTCAGGCGGGTAAGTGGAATTACTATCTTGGAAAAGCCTTCCACAAACCACCTATAATAGCCCGCTAAGCCCACGAAGCTTCGAACCTCCGTGACATTAGTCGGGCGCGGCCAATCCTTGATGGCTTCAACTTTCCTCGGGTCTACAGAAACTCCACCCGCGGAAATCACATGCCCTAGAAATGCAACTTCTCGGAGCCAGAAGTCGCACTTCTTCAACTTAGCATACAGCTTCTCCTCCCGAAGGGTTTGAAGCACTATCCTCAAATGCTCGGCATGTTCCTCGTCACTACGAAAATAGACTAATATGTCGTCTATGAAGACCACGACAAATCGGTCCAAAAACCTCCTGAAGACACGGTTCATCAAGTCCATGAACGCCACTGGAGCATTCGTGAGTCCAAATGGCATAACCGTGAATTCATAGTGCCCATACCGCGTACGAAACGCAGTCTTCTGCACATCCTTCGGCTTGATTTTCAACTGGTGATAGCCGGACTGCAAATCTATTTTCGAGTACACACACGACCCCTGCAACTGATCGAACAAGTCGTCGATTCGGGGAAGTGGGTATTTGTTCTTGATCGTGACTTTGTTCAACTTTCGATAATCCACGCAGAGTCGAAACGACCCGTCATTCTTCCATACAAACAATACCGGGGCTCCCCACAGTGATACACTTGGCCGGATAAACTGCTTGTCGAGAAGGTCTTGCAATTGACTCCTCAACTCTTTCAGTTCCGCCGGCGCCATTCGGTACGGAGCCTTCGAGATCGGTGTAGTACCGGGAACCAAGTCTATGACGAATTCGATCTCCCGATCCGGTGGTATCCCCGGCAACTCCGCGGGAAATACATCCGAGAACTCCCGCACCACCGATAGCTCCTCCAATGTAGGAGCCACTCGTTCCACTTCCACAACAGTCGCTAAGAATGCCGTGCAACCACTGTTCACCAACTTCCTTGCTCTTGACGCCGACACCGTCGCGACGAAACAAGAGCTCCGGCAAACCCGGTAGGTGAACTCCTTTTGTCCTGGCTCACGAAACGTAATTACTCTGCTCTTGCAGTCGATCGTTGCATGATATTTCGAGAGCCAGTCCATGCCTAGAATAACATCATAGGCCTCCAGTTTCCTGAGTTCTAGCATCCGTATAGGCATTATCAAGTAACCCACTTGTACTGGACACGATGCACACTCCGAGTAAGTATTAAATGTCGACCCAGGGCCCTCAACTCGCCACTTGTCACTCGCCTCAATGAGTATGTCATGCATGCGTGCGAATGCTCTACTAATGAATGAATGCGTGGCTCCTGTATCAAATAAAGCCCTGGAGCGAACTCCGTTAATTAAAACCATACCTGCCACAAGGCGATGCTCCTCCGCCTCCGCAGGCTCCTCGGCTTGAACCTGAGCGGCAAATACCCGCTCGCTCGGGGCCGATCGCGTCACCTCGGGTTGACGCGACATCATCGCGCATCCCGCCGACGCCGCCGTCGGTGGAACTCCTCCATAGTGAGCCGGAATCGCCGGCGCCGATGGAATCGATGGGGCAGGTGAGGCTCCTCCTCCCGGGCAGTCCCGAATGAAGTGCCCCGGTTGCCCACACTTGTAACACTTGCCTCGGCCTTGCTCACAGCGCGAGACCGGGTGGTCTCCGCTGCATATAATGCATCACCGCGCTCCACCGCTCTTCTGTTGAGTGCGCGGATACTTCGGGGGTTTCTTGTAACGTGTTTGTCCCCCTAAACTACCGCCGCCTTTGGCGTTTCTTGCCCTTATCCTTGGACTAGGCCAAAAGCTCACGCTTCTCCCGAACGTGGGCATCTCCGTGCTCCGCCCACAGCGCTCGATCGAAGACCTCCGCAAAGGTCGTGAGCTTGAGTATTTGCACAGCCTTGTAGATTCCCGGCCGAAGTCCTCGCAAGAATTACTTGGCCCGGTCCCGGTCATCCTTTACAACATCCGGGACACAATCTATAATATGGGAGAACTCTTGTTCATACTCCGCCACTGAGCGGTCCCCTTGCTCTAACTTACGGAACTTCTCCTTGAGCTTCCGCTTTAATGTATCAGGGAAATAGTTGGCGAACATCTCCCGCTTAAATTCCTCCCACAGCATTGGCGGAAGGCCGGGAAGCCGATCCCGTTTGACGCGCTTCCACCAGACCTTCACCGCCTTTTCCAAGCAATGGGTGGCGAGGTACACTTTGTCCCTCTCTAGGGTACGCAGATCATCGAAGAGGGTTTCCATCGAGTCGATCCAAGACTCGACCATCTCCGGTTCCACCTTCTCGCCCTCGAAGGTTAGCAGATGGAACTTGTTGAACTTAATGAGAGCCGTTAATGCGCGCTTTCCCTCCACGTCTTCGGCCGTCACATCAGGTGTCGCCGATCCCGACGCCGCCGCAGGAACAATTGCCGGCGGGGGACGTGCCACCACCGGAACCACCACTATACCCTCACCCTCAGCTGGCTCAGGCACGCGAGTCGAGGGTGCGGGTATATCGCATCTACCCATCGCCATTGCGGCCGCCACCGCAGCCTGCCGCTCAAATCCGGTCTCCTGGCGCTGTACCACATCGGTCAGTGCGGTCACCTGCGCCTGCAACCAATCCATCACACTCGATTCATCCTGCTCGGGCACTTCAGGTGTCGGTGCCAGAATAGATCTGCGTGTGTAGCATCTTGGAGACATTAGTCCCTAAAACGCAAACACTTGGTCAGTCATCTTACCCAATTACCTCGTCGAAGTTACGACACATGACGACTCCACAGCAAAATCGGGCGGAAGCACATAAGTGTACTCGTTCTAGACTCTTGGCATCATGTCGTCGGCCGCCGACATAACCACCTCCAGACAAGAACTCATACCACTCGAATCCGTCTCTATTCACAACTAGAGACATATTACCAACCTCGACCCAATCGAATTAACTTCCGCCATCGTTATAGGTTCACATTCCACTCACGCACCTATAACCTTAGGGCTCACCAACCTAGGGTCTCCTAGATCATCCTAGACTTTCTCTCTTTACTTGCTCTTATTGCTCTGATACCACAAGAACTGTCACGCCCCGCCCCGAAACCACTACCAATTTGGCACGATTCGGGCGCGCCGAGTGGACCGCCGAACGGACAGCACCTCCCCTGTCCGCCAAAGGCTCACAACAAGAATGTGTACAAGAATTTTCTAGGAATTTAAATTGTAAACATACACATTCAACGAGGCACAATTAGTGCCAGCAACTACAAGAGCAAGTAATCCACAGGAATAACATGTGAAATAAAGAGAGAACTGTTAGGAAGTGAATTCTCGAAACTCGAGGATTAGACTTCGATTAGAATCGACTAGTTGTCGAGTGCGTAAACTTCGGAAAGTCCGAAGGTGATTATGATGCATAAAGTGCATTAAGGAATGGTCCGCAAGAGCACCAAGTGCAAAACTTGCACTGGAGCAGAAATGCTCTCGGGGACCGGTCCCTGGCAGGGAGGGACTGGTCCCATCAGGCTGGGCTGCGGAGGTCTCTGATTAGACCGGTCCCTAGCAGGTAGGGATCGGTTCCCGAACATCAGCCCAGCAAGAATAGCCGAAATTTGGCTAAGTCCCGAGAATCCAACTTTCGGGAACCGGTTTCTCGGACAAGGACCGGTCTCCCGGGGACCGGTCTCTCAGGCAAGGACCGATTCCCGAACGCGAAAACCCCTCTGCCCGAGATGGTAGCCTTCGGGGATCGGTCTCCCCGAGCTGGGACCGGTCCCTCACTGCGAAAATGCCCAAAGAGGGCTGGTTTGAAGGATGAAAAGTTGAGGGGGCTATTTGCAAAATGGCCTTATTAGAGGCTTGGGGCTTCTCTCTCCCTCTCATTTGCTCTCTCCCTCTCACACTCTTTCCTTCTCTCTCTAGAAAGAAAAGAATGAGAAGAAGAAGGAGAAGAAAGAAAGGAAGGAAAAGAAGAAGAAGTGGAAGGAGAAGTCCAAGAAGAAGAAGAAGAAGGTCTTCTTCCCTCTCTCCTTCAAGCTAGGGCAAGCTTGGAGCTTGGCTTAGAGGTAAGCTCCAAACCCACTCATGGTAGATTTCTTAGGATTGGGTTTTATTGCTTAGAATTGGTTCAAATGGAACCTAGAGGAGATGAATAGGTGGTTCGGGCTCGCAATCGAAGCTCGCACCACGGATTTCTTCCCCGTTGCCATTCTAGTGCACGGAATTGGGGATTTTGGAAATCTAGGGTTTTGATCTAATCTATTAGGTCGCAAACCTAATTGCTAGGTCCCGGAACGCGTCGGCGAAGACGGTTTGCCGATCCGACGAGCGAGGGCGGAATTATCGCCGAATCGGGTACTCGAGGGCTCGCTTCGCCCCGAGGAGTTAGGGCGACGTGCAATAACCACAACGTAGAGTTTTCTATCATCGCGGCATCACCAAGAGGTGGGTGGTGTCCATCCCGAAGCAATCGGGCTCCCTTCTATGTCTTAGTACATTTCGATTCTTCATCTTGTATTATTGCATTATAGGATGATTGTGCATTGCCTTTCCTTATGCTTTCCTTGATGATATCGTAGCATGTATTGGATACTGGACATAGTGGATTGATAAGGATTGGGTCGAGACTTGTGAATCCTATAGTGCAGAGAAAATGATGGGCTCAATGGTTGGTCTAATGATGAACAAAGAACGAGTGGCATCTAGTCAATAGTAAACCATGAACGAGTGGCATTTAGTTGATAGTAAGCAAAAGAACAAATGACACATATGAGTCGTAGTGTATGTGAAACCTATGGACTATATGATGATTGTAACCCTAGAGGATATGGTATTCTCGAGACGAGGATTGGATCATGCTCACGGTCTGTTTTTAAATCTTGTGATGGAAGCCCCACACAAGTAGTGCGCTCCGGAGTTGGTCACGTGGGATTGCCTATTTTGGGTCCCGGCAGACGGTCTCGGTTCATAGGTCGAGTTGACCCTCCCTACCTTCGAGATGGCTAGTGAGCAGTAGGCTCCTTCAGGGAAGCCACGAGATTAAGAAACAAGTAAATGAGATTGATGAACGAGTAAATAGCTTTACCTTTGGACATGATAATGGGTTAGTTGTTTATCTATTTCATTGTACATGCATTCATATATTTATGATTGGGCATAGTAGCGTAGCTTTACTCCTATCATTTACCGCTTTCCTTATCTATCTATCTATCGATTATCTACTTTTGCCCACTTGGACCTAGTGGGGAGATCGGCGGAGTCGGCGGCTGAACCCACTGGGAACTAAGGAAGTTAGTTCTCACCCGACTCTTTACAGGTTCGAGTTCAGGTGTCCCCGGTGAGCGTGAGGATCGTGGTAAGGGCCCGGCGCTCTAGTCGCATTAGCTACCTCCCTTTGGCATTAGCTGTCACCCCTTTTGTATTTTGAGAGTAGATGTTGTATAGGGTGAGGTTCGAGTGATTGTATTTATATTTTGGGAGAATGCAAAAGATGTAATCAACGATATATAGTAAGTCAAATGACTGTAATAGATAGCTTCTTCTCTCTTTATGTACTTGTATATATTTTTATACTTGTATCTTGCTCTCGTCTTGTGGCACTAGTGGTGCTTCTTGATCGTGTATAATGAATTGATTCCTGGGTAAATTCTTATACATGATCTGTTGGTTAACCTTGGGCGGACAGGGGAGGTCCTGTCCGTTCGGCGTCTGTTCGACGCGCCCGGGCCGGACCAAATTGGTAGCGGGCTCGGGGCGTGACAAGTACTTTACTAACTATTACAATAGTTCACATCTTTTCATTTACATCATTTTCTTTAAATGATTACATCATTCATCCAAAATACATAGCTCTCCAAATCCTCACCTATAATGAATCTCTCAAATATATAGGTGTGCTAATGCAAAAAGGAAAGCTACTATACTACCACGGTCTCACTGATCGGGCACAATGCCCTTGCCGCGGTCCTCTCTCGGCAACCATGTACTTACCACTGAAAATAGAGTGGGGTGAGAACTATCTTTCATAGTTCCCAGTGGGCTCGGCCGCCGACTCTGCCGATCTCCCCACTAGGTCCAAGTGGGCACAAGCAACAACAGGTAGATAGATAGATAGATATCTCAAAGCATTAAAGGCATAAAGGAAATCTATGCTACTATGCCCATAATCATGTATAATGAATGCATGCATCATAAAGTAAAGGTTTACTATCATGCTAACGAATTCGATTCATGTTCGAATAATAATGTTCAATGACATTGTTCACTGTTCCTTCACCCAATCTGTAGCGAAGCCCTTGGGTTCGCCAATAACTCACCTTTCAATCGCAAAGTGGGGAGGGAGCTCCAAGTGCACCTAAGCTCGGGACCGTCTGCGGACCTCTATTTTTCGGGGGCAGGCTAAGAGACCGGTCCCAGGTCGGGGAGACCGGTCCCTCTGGGCGAAAACTGCCCAGACCGGGCTGATGTGGTTTTGGATTTTTGAGGGGGCTTATCTGGATTTTGTTACTTTAGAGCCTATAGAGAGCCTTTCTTCTCTCTCTTTCCCTCATTTCTCTCAACCCTTTGCATTCTAGAGAGAGAAGAAGAAAGGGAGAGGAAGAAGAAGAAGAAGAAGAGGAGGAGGAGCTTCCTTAGAGGCCTTGGAGCATCATCTTCTTCCCTATTTTCTCACTTTGGTGGCTTTGAACTTGCGGTTGGAGCTTTGAGGAGGATCAAACTTCAACCCTACTTGGTTTTGAGCTTGGATTGGAGCTTCTCTTGAGGTTGGTATCTTGTAATCCCCCTTTGATACATGTTTTCCTAGGTTTTACTAGATGAAACCCTAGATTTTGGGATTTAGGGTTTATTTTGGGGGTTTTTGGATTTGAGGGTTTTAAGACCTAATTGATGGGTTTGGAACCTTTATTTAGGTGGGATTTGAGGGACTCTAACTCACATTTGGAACTAGAGAGAGAATTTCTTCACCTAGGTGAGTTTTTCTCCACCTTAGCCTATATTGCCTATCGATTGAGTTTAGGGTTAATCGTAAGGTTCGTTTAACCCTTGTTCCTACATCTTTAGGGTTCTAGGAGGCTAGTGGGCATCTTCGTCGGAGCTTGCGAAGAGTTGCAAGAGTTTTGGTGGGTTTGACTTCATGAAAATAGGGCAAAATGGCCCCTATGCCTTCTAAACTTTTTGTAAAGTATTTTTGAATGCAATTTCATGTTAAACATGATTTATATGAATTTTAGAACACTTAACATGCATGCCCCATACATCGTAAAATTTGTACTCCATATAGTAGAGCTATATGTGTAAATTGCATGCATTGTGGATAGGGCTTGGTTTTGCAAGTTGAGAACATGTCTCCATGCTAGAGTTGAGTAAATTATGCATCATGAACATATTAATGCCATGCTTGGAACTCGTTGAACAAAAGTGTCATCAAGGGGCACTTGAAACTAGTAAACTATTAAACTGCAATATAGAGACATGTTGATAGGCCACTATATATCTGCTACATTCCATGTTAGAGATATGATGACATAAAGATAGGCCATTGAGATACTTGATATATTCCATGTTAGAGACATGATGACATAGAGATAGGCCATTGAGATACTTGATATATTCCATGTTAGAGACATGATGACATAGAGATAGGCCATTGAGATACTTGATATATTCCATGTTATTAGACATGAGGACTTGGTACTTGCGACAGATCGTTTGCCTACTTGCCATTGTGCTCCTTTGCACATGCTTGTGAGGGTCGCTCCCTACAAGCCGGCACTCCGGAGATAGCCATCGCCATATTCGCCGTGCGGGATTGGGCGCCGAAGTGGATTGCCGTGGGACAGGCTCATTCCTAGGGTGGGGATGGTGACTACCACGGGGCCATTAGGCTCGGCACCGGCCAGACAGCCTACGGGTGGGTCTCAGGGCCATAGACAGCCTTCGGGTGGGTCTCTTCAGATTTGACTTTGAGTATTCATTATGACATATGGACAGATGATGACTTAGTGTACTACTTGGACATTGACTAGTATAGTAAACAACGGAACTTTACTATTTCGCATTGTGAACATTATGATAGTTGGAGACTTTTACTTCATGCATAGTTGCTTCATACTTATGCTAATTATGCTAAGTAGAGATATCATGTTGTAGTAAGTTACATTTTTACTTACCTTTCGCTTTTCTACTTTTATAGTCACTGACATCTTTTGTAGCTTTGGGCCTTGTGGTGCATTCACTGAAGTCAGTAATTGCCCACTGGGAACTATTTTTAATAGTTCTCACGCCCCTGTTTTATGGTTTACTTTTCAGAGCCTTCGGCACCGGCGGAGGCACGGGATCGCGGCAAGGGGATCGCTTAGCTAGCTAGCGAGGAGCGGTACTTTGCCTAGGTGGTTTACTCTTTCTTTTTGTAGTTAAGAGAGAGTGAGAGGTTTTTGGCATCCATGTATAGAGACCACCTATGTATCTACCTATAGCATTTGTATCTGAAATTTCCTTGTATCACTTTATATTATATTTAGTGGATTTACAGTTTTATTCTTATCCCTTGTTGTAGCTTTTAGACATTCATTATGCTCTGATACTCCTAAATGTCTTTTATTATTGCTTTTATTATTGTTGTTTTTAGACGCCTTATATGTTTTAGACGTATGGCGGGTCTGGGCACGTGCCGGGCGGGCTTCCGCTGGGTCCCGGGGCGTGACAGTGGTGCTCTCCAAACTTGTTGGAATTCTTTCTATGCCTAATGTGTCATTCAATTGAGCATATGTTTGTATTGTTGCATGCATTATAGGATAGATGTGATTTTAATATGTGAGTGTTGCATGATGTGAGTACACGTGCTTTTTGAAATGTTTGAGAACCTATTCGACCCTATATGTATGCATGAGATATAATGTGAGCACCCAATGAGATGAAAGAACAAGTAATACAATAAAACATAGATCGAGTGGCATTCGATAATGTAAAGTAAAGTGATACTAGAGTTAGTGTGTGTGGCATCAAAGAGAAATGTGATGCAAAGAACAATGATAATGATTAGAGACAAGTGAAGAAAATGAAAGTGGCATAAAGAACGAGTAAAGCTAAAGAACAATGATTGCTAGAGTTAGCATAACAAAGTGATGTAAATAACACTAGAGTTAGTGTAAAGACAATGATTGAACTATATTCTTAGAGTTAAAGATCGATCATACTTGCTATGAGTTCCGTGCTTGAGGGCGGTCGCTCCCCCTCGAGCGATGCGCTCCGGAGTTTTGCATCACGGGTTGGAGTAAAAACGAGGACGGTCTTAGCGGGAGACAGCTGAGGGCCCGCGATGATGGACTTAATGTGGGTAAGTTAATGTGGCGAAACCCCCGGGTTAGCCGTGAGATTAAAGAACAAAGATTAAAGACTAAAGTTTAAAGAACAAAGAACTTGCATACTTGCATGATTTACATTGAGCATATTTCTTGCTTTATTGTTCAGGCATATTAGCATCATGATTATAATTTGGTTACTATTCTACTTATCCTTTCTATTATGCCTGAGTTAGTCCTAGTGGAAAAGTCGGTGAGATTGGGGTCGAACCTATAGGAAACTTTGTTGTAGTTCTCACCCCACTATTCCACAGAGCCGGGACCAAGCGAGTTGGCGAGCGACCGTGGTAAAGGTATCGCACCATAGTCAGAGGCCACCGGAGTTAGGTTATTTCATATTTTGTTAGTAGCCTCCCTATTGTCATCTTTTGTACTTGAAGATGTTTAAAGTAAAGAGAAAGAATGTAATGTTTATTTTGAGCAAATGTGATGTAAAAATAAATGATGAAAAGTATGTAAAGAATTATGAATGTGCAAGTTGGATACATGTATGTGATCAAAAGAAAATCATAGTACTTGTGTAGATATTTAGTTTCCTTTCTTTCACTCATGGCTATTGCTTACCCTCGTATAAGCCGTTTGTGTATGTTTCCGCTAGTGCAATTCTTGTTTGGAAATGTACAGGTGATGAGCCTTGGGCGGACAGGAGAAATTCTGTCCGTACGGCGTCTGTTTGACGTGCTCGGGCCGGCCCAAATTGGTATCGGTCCCGAGGCGTGACAACATTACTATATTAAACCAAACGCATTAATGCAGCATCAGTAGTAATCTCATTTAGAAATCCAAGATACCTGGATATATCGAAATACTCTGTAATATAACATAACTCGAACCAAACGCGCCCTTATGGTAGAATACCCAAAATGCCCAGCTGGCTAAGGAAGCTGCGACTTGGGGTGTGTTTGGTTCAAAGTCGGAATCAGTATCGGAATCAGAATAAGAATAAACTGGAAACAGAATCAGAATGATATATTACCTCATTCTGTTTGGCTCACCACCTGAATCGGAATCGGAATGAACCATTTCCATTGTCGGTATTTAGTTCAGATAGATATTATAATTAAATTAATATGCTAGTTTTATCTTTATGTTAGTTTAAATTCAAACTGAATATAAATATTAAAAATTTACATCAAAAAATTAAAACAATGTCAAAAATTTAAATATATATTTTTTTAAAAAATTAAAAATTAAAATTAAATGGATAATTTAAAATATAAAACTAAATTTCAATTTATTCAAATTCAAACTTAAAATTATAATTTAAATTTTAATTTGAATCAACAAATTTAATTTAAATTTTAAATAAAATTTGAATAAAACTTTAGATTTTAATTAAATTTAAATTTAAATTCAAATTTATAAATTAGATTCGAAATATTTGATTGAATTTTAATTTTTTAATTTAAGTTTAACTTAAAATTAAAATTTATATAAATATAATTTTTAAACTTAAACTTATATTTTAATTAAAAAATAAGCTGAAAAAATTAAATTTAATCTGAACAAATTCATTTCGCTGGGATTCAATTTTCAATCCGGTCTCGTAGACCGGATTAAAAAGAATAATTGAAGAATTCTTATTCATCCGAAAATTAAAATCAAAATAAAAATTTTGCATGCTAAACACAATGAAACAAAAAAAAATTCGTTGATTCCGATTTCAATTCCTAAAATAAAAAGGGTGAAAATTGGGCCAACCAAACACACACCCTCGGTTCCGAGTTGGCGACTCGTCGCCGAGTTTGCCCCTGCGTGTCCTTCCTTCCGCCCTAAGGCACACCGCACACGCTCCTACTAGAAACTACATACGGGGCGAAGAAAGCCACAACCATCCCCACTTTCTCCGACTCCCATACCCATTTCCGCTCACCTTTTCACTCTCGGATTCGTCCTCCTTCCTAAACCCGTTTTCTGTTCCCCCTATCAACGACGCCATGCAAGAGGCGGATCAACACGACCTCTCCGACGATTCCGACTACGCCGCTTCCCAACAACAGGTAACCCTAATCCGAACCCCCTCCCCCCAATCGATTCTTTACGGGTGTCAATTCATTGGCGCGATCCTCCAGTTTGTTCTCAGTTGATTAGTCGACCAAATCAACAAGAATTTTGTTCTTTTTAGTATGTTTCAATTTGGTGCGGTTGTTGATTCATTTCTTGTTACTTGTTACTTGCTGTTGGAATTGGCGTAGTCGTTGATTTGGGTTGGATCTTTCTCTGTTTTTTGCTTTTTGTTTTTTAAATTTATCGGATCGCAATGTGGAGATTGTTTAATTGGTGTTCTTGATCCCTATGAATCGACAAGAAGATCATTGGAGCGGTTAATTTATTTATTGAGTTGTTCTTTATGTGAAGGCAATTGGGAGCGTTGTGCGATGTGATTCAGCTAAAAGTGGAGTCAGTGAGCCCGGTGGATCGGAGGTCGTCTACTCGAAGGACAATGTGACGATCCACCCGTCTCAGTATGCTGCGGAGAGGATCAGAGGCCGATTGCGTCTTATCAAGCAAGACTCTTCCTTGTTTATGGTGAAACACCCCCTCCCTTCTCCACTCGTCTCTCCATTTTCTTATGCGAAATGCTTACATCTATTCTTTCTGTTTGTGATTTGTATTGGAGGTTGTTAATACCTCGATGTATGACGGTTTAGAGAGTTTTGGGTTTTTCGAGAATTGCTTAAAATATGGATCGGGCAATTCTTTGAAATTAAACTAAAAAGAAATAAACGATAAATTCGAAAATTCGAAAACTTAAATAAAATGTGTGATTCCCTCCATCTCGCGTGGACATTATACGGTTATCGAGTATCTATTTGATTGCATCTTTCTTTTTCTGAAAAGAAGGGCTAGAAAGACAAGGTGAAGGTGGAATAAAACTATCAAATGAAGAAAAATTGAGTCATGTATATCTTCATGGTAGGGTGTTAGGCCTTCAATATTGAAAGTGGAACTAATCCTTATGTCGGGTCGCAATTCCAACGAATAGGCATTAGAACTAATTTTCTTTAGAATTTTAGACGAACGCATTCGTTGAACTTCAGACGAACCCATTCGTCGTGCATGCGATTCCTTAACGGCTCCTTTTGGAAGCCTCTCAGGTCTAATTCTCACCATAACCATATTTCTTTTATATTCTTTGTTTCTCCGGTGTTCATCACCAGATTTCTTGTAAGTTTTATTACTAAGAATTATTTATCTCTAAATTTCATTATGCAATTCTCATATATGTTGAGCTAAAGAGTCTACATGTTAACTGCTTTGGTAACCTGTAGGTAAAGTGCTAAATCAATAGGTTTTCGTGGGTTGTATCCAGTAACAATTTCAAAAGGACTCATACCGGTTGTTCGGTTAACGGAACTATTATATGCAAATTCAGCCATAGGAAGAATAGTTTCCTAATTACTAGTATTTTTGCCAGCTAAGCACCTTAATAAACCGACTAAACTTCGATTGACAACTTTCATTTGTCCGTCTGTTTGGAGGTGATGCGCATACGGAAATTGGAGTTTCGTTTTCATTATTTCCAAAGAGTTCTCCAAATATAACTAAAAATTGGATGTCTTTATTTGTAACTATTGTTTTGGGTACTCCATGTAATCTAACAATCTCAGTAAAGAACAAACGGGCAATCTGGCATCGGATATTTTTCTATAGGGTATAAAATGTACCATTTTATAAAATCATTGACTACAACCATAATTGAATCTTGCTTCCTAATGGTCTCCGGTAAACCTAAAACAAAGTCCATACTACGGTCTCTAAGGATTGAGGGTGTCTCACGTGTGTCAAGGTTCTCGGAAATTTCTTTCATGACTAGCGCATACACAACTCCTGTCCCTACCTCTCTAAAAAATTTTTCTTATTCAAAATGTGGAGAGGTTTGGTGGTTTCGACTTTAGGTGCACTAGGTGAACTCGATGCTAGGGTTCTTTTAGTCGTTCGTGATGAGTTCTTTGAGGTTGTAAGGGAGGCCGGCTTGCTAGGATTTAGGAGGACCTTTTTCCCTTTGTGAAAGAAGTAATAAGTGTTGGGCCGACGGCCCATAGTGAGTAACTTTCATATCGTAAATTCAAGGTCTGCCTAATAGGACTTGTGCAACATCTATAGGGAGAACGTCACACCAAATTTGGTCCTCATATGTGGCAAAGTGAAGTGGAACTAAGCATCCTTGGGTAAACGACATCAAGGTTTTGTGTACCCAAGCTACTTTATAAGGAGTATGGCGAGGTTCAAATTTCAAGTTCATTCTTTCGATGGCTGATTTGGAGACTACATTCATGCAATTCTCTTCATCAATAATAACTTTGCAATTTTTATCCTCACATTTTGGATATGGAAAATTGTTGTGCGTCTCCAATCATCATCGGGCTTGGGTGTAGCTAGGACACATCGCATAACCTATAAAAAGGCATTGTCGTTCTTGTTATATGTCTGCTCTAAATCTTCCTCGTCATTAGCATCTCATCTACAGCATGTTCAACCTCCTCTATATCTTCCTCGTTGGGTTGAAAAACTATATTTCTCTTTGGACACTCATAGGAGTTTGACCTATCTTATGATAGTTGAAGCACCTACTGGATGTTTGATTAGACTTTGGACGTTAGCTAGATTCTGACTTACCTTTATCATCATGGCGGTTTGATGCATTAGTAAACTAGGAAATGTTCAGGTTCGTGTTATCGGCCCTAGGATTCTTGTCGGACCATTTTCTAAAATTTGGTCCCCCGGTTTGGGAAGGAAACTTCTTAGGTGGTGCCTTAAGGTATATCTCATATTTTAGTGCAAGTTGGAGGCTTGTTCAACACTAGTGGCCCTATAGGGTGTAATTTCTCATGGTAATTTCTCACGTAACCCTTGCCAAAATCTTGTAAGGTCCATCATCTCATCCTCTTGAACATCACACTAAAGTTTCAATTCATCGAACGAGCAAAGCATTCGGACACAAAAAAGTTACCCTTGGTGTAACGAAAACAATTGCTTATAAAGGCGTTGCTATAGGTTGGCGGTGGGTATTTCTTCATAAGCTTAACTTTCATCTCTGCCCACAATGTAATAAGTTTTTACCTCAGGCACTCAAGTTCTCTCTTAACAACAATCTAATACGTGCCTGGCAGCGCCGGTCAACTTCATCTTAGCAAACCTAACACGATGGTTATCAAACATGTCATACCAATTGAAGTACTGCTCCATTTCAACTAACCAATCAGTGAAGGTTTTTGGATCAAGTTTTCCATTAAAGGAAGGGGCATCTATCTTAACCTTACGGGTGCGTTTGGTTCGCGCTATGTTTTTAAGGTTCCTAGTAATCCAATAGGAATAAAAAAATATGACGGTGTTTGGCTAAACACATTAAGTAATCTAGTTGGTAATATTAGATTTACTTGGGAATGAGATTCATCCCAAAGTACTAATCTCATTCCCTTGAGGGAGGGTGGGTATCCTCATATTAATGGATTGGGGTAATCATAATATGTCTAATATCTTTCTTTCTCCCTACCCGCCGGCTAGTTGGTATTATTTTTCTTTACACTCTAACCTCATATCTCTCTCTAAACTTATTTTTTTCTCTCTAAACTTCAACTCTTTTTCTCTCTCTAAACTAAGCTCTCTCTCCCCCTCTTTTTCTAAAATCTCAACTCTCTCACTCCCTCTAATCTCGACTTTATCTCTTCCTATTTCTTTAATTATGCTCTCTCTCTCTCTAACCTATGTTCTCTCTCTCCCTTTTTCTAAAAAGATGTTGAAATTTTTGGTGGCATTATCTAAAATTAATTAAAAAAATAAATAAATTAATTGTATATTTTTTGTAAACTTAAATAATATGACTAAATAATATAACCGTGCGAACCAAACACAGGAATGCCACATTCTTAGTAATAGGATGAATAGGAATAAGATTCTCGGANCTAAAATTAATTAAAAAAATAAATAAATTAATTGTATATTTTTTGTAAACTTAAATAATATGACTAAATAATATAACCGTGCGAACCAAACACAGGAATGCCACATTCTTAGTAATAGGATGAATAGGAATAAGATTCTCGGACATCTTTTTATTGCTAGTAATCTTTCGTAGTGCGAACAAAATGCACCCTACAGGTTATGTCTACGGTGTTGTCTATATTATGTCGATTTCTACCTATTTGACCTTAGGCATGTAGTGGTGGTCTCCTGTGTGCATGTGGAACAAGTCCTACAATTTGGTTTGGCTCACGGTTGTAGGTTTCTTTATTTAGTGGTGTATGTGCCCTAGTCCTTCACAGATTTGTGGTGTTCTATGTACAATATTATCCCCGTTTTGGACTCGATCTCTAGCTTGTGGATTTTCTAAAGTAGTTGTTCGAGTTTTAAGGCCGTGCACTTTGGTAGCTAGATTTTGAAAGTCAGTATGAAGTGTTTCAAGTTTGCTTATTTTCTCTAAAAGTTGGTTTAGTAATAGGGTATTTGGGTCGTCTATGGATTTATCCCTAAACTTGGTTCTGAATTGGGTCGTCATGATAAAACCTAGGCTCCGATACCAAATCTGATGCAGGACGGTTAGGGAGTTTAGGGGTTTTGAGAATTGCTTAAAATATAGATGGGGCGATTCTTAGAAATCACACTAAAAAGGAAATAAACGACAAATCCGGTTATTCGAAAACTTAAATAGAGATTGGTTAAGGAAAGATCACAACTTCGAGTTTTGAAAAGAGAGTTAGGGTTAGGGCTTAGAAAGGGATGGAAAAAGAATGAGAATAATAGGAAATTAAGGTTTAGAATTATCCGTAGAAAGAAAGAGAAATCGAAGAATTCGATGTCGACTCCTTTCCACGTAGTAGGCTTGGATCGCAATCTCGATCAGTCCGTTGTTGCGGCGACGACAGATCGTAAGGGAATGCGCCTCACGTACAGCTTCTCCTATACGTCCTGATTGTTGAGAGATCCCACTGGTGGGTCCCGCACGGATAAATCGATCTCAACGGCTCTCTTTTACTTGTAATGGATCCAATGGCTAAGATAAAATAAAATAGAAGATAAAAGAAAAAGAAAAAGATAATTCATGGGACTTGCTTTCGAGCTGGACTCAGTTTGATCGATGCTTTTGCGAAGGCAAGGAAAATTTACGAGGAATTCTAATAGCTCAATTCTCATTAACCAAAGCATCCCTTACAATAGAGTTTTGATGTTTATTTTTAGAATATAGGTTAAAAAGAAAATTAAACAAATTCTCATAGTAGAGTTCAAAACAGAGTTCTAAAAAGGAATAGAATTCTAATAAAAACTTCAAAATAACTAAAACTTTCAAATAAAAATCCTAATCTAATAAAATTTCCAAAATCAATCTAGCCAATTTGAATCAGACTCAAATTCAAGTCAGGCTTCTAGCATTGGTCGGAAAAGGAGCCAGTTCCCCATCATATCTACTTATGATGTCGAGTATAAGTCAGAAAAGGAGCTAGTTCCCCATTATATTTACTTATGATGAAATTCTAAAGTTTAGTGATATGGCTTTTAGTGGAAATATGCTTTATGGAGGGATTGCAAAGTGCAATGATTTTGTAGCTGTTTCCTTTATGGCTTCATTTGTTTTCGGTTTTGCTTTGACTTCACTAGTCTTGGATTAGTTATATCCTATATAGAAATTCCTATTTACTCGGTGTATTTGTTATCAAGGTATTCATATTTCTTAAATGGTAAATAATTTATTTAGCAAATATTATAGAACGCGTTTTCACCTGATATGCACTGGCAGAGTTGGATACCCTACAAACCAAGTATAGATGGAGCTGATTCTGTGGGACGACACTCAGATTTAGTGCCAATAGAAAAAGGTATGTCGAGCACTTTCATAAATGTATAAGGTTTCTTGAACAGTGGAGAGAAAAGCTCCTTATTTTTTGCCCTGATTCTATGCAGATAGATATCTATACACCATAAAGGCCCTGCCTCTAGGCGAGGTTCGTTCCATCCGTAGGCACACGCCGACACTTGGCTGGCAATACATAATTGTTGTTCTTTCATCAGGTGAAGTAAAAGTGATAATGTGTTCTCTTTGAAGGGCAATATTTTTGAATTTATTAACTCATGGCATCTACTGCTTCCTTTTGTGATAGCATATAATAGGAAATTCTTTGAACATAGTTTAGCTTACATTTCTTCTCAAAAGTTTTTTTTTCTATGAATGAAGGTGGTTCTACTAATTTTGTTCACTGGATGACATTGTGATGATGCTAGTATTTTGTCTTTAATTTAGCTAAAATTGCATAATGGACTAAAATATTCAACTATACTTTGTACTATCACTACACACCTTGAACCGACCCGGATATGAAGTTTTTCCTTATTTTACTTATTAGGTCAGGAACAATATTTTATTTGAAATATCTCAAATAAAATATCTACTAGTTTAGGAATGTGGTTAATTTATTCTTTTCTTATTTGGTTTTCTTATCATATTAGGATTATTATATGGATTCTAAGCCTATATATAAGAGGCCTCTTCTTTTTTTCCTTCAATAGTTAATCTAATTTATAAAGAAGAGGTTTTTTAAATAGGTTTTTAGCTTAGGTTAAGTTAGAAGAGGTCTCTCTGTCCCTTGGAGGGAGAATTCCTTGAGCCATAATTCTAACATTAGCTATTGGAGCGGTCGTTAGGAGCGGCCGATACTAACATACTCTTGCTAGGCAATTGTTCTATACGTGAAGTTGTGGGGTTTAATATTTTGTCTGGTTTCATTTCCTTCATTTTGTAGTCATTATTGTAAATTACGAGGTATGTGTTTCACTCCAATGGTATCATGGGTTATGTTCTCTCAAAAGCAAAAACTGTTAGTGCTCATATGTCAGCAGGTGTGATGACATAGCCAATATTTTTCTGCGGCAACATTTTGCAAATTGAGGTGTTGAGGTGATGAGGTAATTAAAAGCACACAAGTAGGCACAATAACACGAGGTACTTTGTATTTATTTGTCAAGATATATCACGTATAATATAGGTGAACCTAACAATGCCTAAGTTAGTCCAACGAGGCAAAACAAATGCTATTTAATGTTACGCTGCGGGGCTCTTTTGTAAAAACTTTTTGTGATGAAAACAATAGAAAACATACTTTTTTGTTGAAACCAAAAGCCTGACCTGAATGTGCATCAAATCTGCCACATGGACAGAGTCTTCCCTGTCCAAAACGGACAATTTTGTCCTGAATGTATGGCGTAGGGGCATAGATTTACAACAATCAACCATCCCATCAACCACAACAACAACAACAATCAAAACAAAGACTAACAAAATGACAACGACATAACTGAAAAATAATCAATTTCTAGATCCTCCAATTTCCGCGTACAACTGATCACCTCCAATCTTCGAAAAATAATATTAAAACACAATAACGAGACTAAAGCATACTGACAAGTAACGAGATACTAATACTGACAATCGAAACTATGTAGTGAAACTATATGAAAAACCAAGTAATACAATCCACAACTATCTAAAAAATGCAGTAATACTAAGTACCGAAAGTAGAAGTCTAGAATCACAAGGTATGACCCAAAGACTTAGCGTGCTAGCGCATGGGGTCACACCTAACTAGTGTCCTCATGCATCATCTTGAACCTCACCACTAGTATCACATGTGGATAACAGAGGGTGAGAAATATGTACACATGTTTTTCAGTTAGTACTGCAAGTCGCTGAAGACAAGCTGTACTCACTGGTCAACAAAGAGAACGATAAGGTAAATATGATAGGTAGAAATATGCATTGGTTATACAGTAGCGAAAAGTAAACCAGGAAAAGGAGCATGCAACTTAATAATTGAAATAGTACTGCTACGTAACAAAGATAATCAACTATTTGTATGGATCAACAACACGAATAGTCCAATATCCAAACCGAATTCGAGTACTGTCGTGTTGGTTTAAAGATCTCAAGCAAAGCCCCAACTGCAAAGATACCGTATAGGACTCACAGATCGGAACATGACCACTTTTTTGAAAAAGAACACCGTTGCGGGGGCCAAACCGCTAGTGTACGTGAAATACTCCATAAGTTGTGGCGATAGGTGATGTACGCTCAATAGCCAAACCAATTGTAAATTGCCGAGAGATAAGGTCACAACAATGTCACGCGGGTAATAAAGGTCAAATAATTGTCATATAATTATGCAATCAAATAACGAACTGCTCTACAACTCGAGAATAAACCAAACATGCAATAACCGAAAGTAGAGCAACTAATGACCATATATAGAAGTGGTGCGAATGATAACTCAACAATAAAAAGGTATAGAATCATAAAGAAAGATAACCGAGTAAGCATCAATTTACCGATTTCGGATCGAAGCACCCACCTGTATACCTGATATACCTGAGTACCCGACTCCTCCAGTGCCTCTAGGTGTCACGTGAATCTTGACATAATTATCGAATGTCGATATAAGCCACTATGTGTCAACAATACCAAGTGACACACATATACTGCACAGATGTGCACTACAACATACTGAGAACATTGGTTTTGCAATACGAGTTTTGGAACTAGACAAACCCATGAGCTGACTCTACAAGAGTCCAAACGGCTCGCAAACATTAAGCGGACAACAACTCGTGACACTAAGTCGCCAATAATATGAATCAAGATTTAACCGATTTTCGAACCTTGCCCAAATCGGTACCTAACCCACTGTGACCACTCACTATCCCAAAACACACTAATTTAGGTGTTGAGACAGCGGGATACGAGGTGCACACTAATAGAGGCCGTAGCCCCAAACTAGGCCGTAGCGGGTTCTGGCATATGTCAATTTTGGCGTATGAACCGGCAGAAGATAAGAACATTCACGCTACTAGTTTCAACCAGCAAGGACCCTTCGAAACACATCCCAGGGGTTTTAGAGTCTAAGTGTACAACCAGTGTGTCAAAACGACGGAGTTTTCGCCCCGATAAGTTCAGTAGTTGCCGTTTTCGGCAACGGAATAACACACGACTTGATCAGTCTCAAGGGTCATTTCCACTTGGAATGCAGCTGCAATGAAGCATGGATTTAAGTGCCATGGCACGGGGTCGTGCCGGAAACTTGCTGACACAGTACAGCACGGTGCGTGCTGGGCTGTGCCGATGCCTGTAGGTCACAAAAAATACATGTATGCCCACACATAATGGCATGAAATATTTATTTTCTTTAGCAATAAAATATTCTAACAGTTTATTATTCATCTTTATCAAATCTTTTGAACTTCCTTGAGAAAATTACGTACTAATTTAAAGAATAGAGGAAGTGCCATCGGCACGGTGACTGTATCGTGCCTATATCTTATTGGCACCATACAACGTCAAGGATTAAAGTGCCTATCGGCACGGGCCGTATCCATTCCACCGTGCCGATCGTGCTAGCAAGATATCGGCACGATACAGCCCCCGTGCCGATGGCACAACTCAAAACCCTCTATTATTAAAATTAGTAAGTAATTTTCTTAATGCAGTTCAAAAGAATTGATAAAAATACATAATAAATAATTGGCATATTTTGTTGCTAAAAAAATAAATATTTCATTCCATTACGTGTCGGCACACATATTTTTTGTGACTGGCACGCATCGGCACGGCCCGGCACGCATCGTGCCGTACAGTGTTGGCAAGTTTCTGACACGACCTCGTGCCACGACACTTAAATCCTTGGTCACAGTAGATACAGCCCGTGCTGATGGACACTTAAATCTTTGCACAGAACCACTGATTGCCTGTGCCGCCTATGTCGTACTGTGCGAAGGCAGTGTCTGTATGTGGTATGTGGTTATGTGAGACCATATTGACGTAATAATTTTTTTCTTGTTTTTTTTTTTTTTGCATTTTTTCGAGTCCTTTTGAGTTTCTTTGATGTATAATATTTACAAAAGTTTTTTAATACTTTAAAATATAAAGATCTTGTAAATCTACTGTCATTTGGAGCAATTAGTTTGTTTCATTGCATAATGAGACCATCTTTTAGTGAAAAATCAAGTAAGAAGATTTCCTATTATTACTTTTATTATTTTATCTAGTGAAAGCTTTCCTATAAATTTTTATCCAATTTTCACTTTGGTTTTGGTTTCATGCATATACTTTCGAAATGTATATAAATGTCTTTTCTTAGTTTTTAAGATGTTTCTGACTTTATTCTTACTAAATTGTGTAAGATACAATACGCAAAATATTTTTATATCCATTAGAGATATTAAAACACTCAAAAAAACTAATTTTTCCTAGAAATTTAATTAGAAGCCCGAAATCATTTTAGTATAGCAGAATATTGTTGAGAAATTAAATTGTAAGATTATTTAATTCACCATACCTATTAAAATTTTGAAATGATTGGGACTTGCCAAAATTGTCGAAGCTAAAACTCTAGATATCTCTATTGAAATTAAATTGAAAATGAGATCTCTAACCTTCTTGCACTCTCAAATCTTTGAACAATCCCCCCTTCTTTATTTTGTGTGAAACAGTCTGTTGGCTTCCTTACATTTCAAAGACCCCAACCTAAGGATTTAAGTGCCTATCGGTCTGGGCCATAACTACCGTACCGTATCGTATCGTGCCAACAAGATACCGACACGATATAGCCCCCCTGCCGATGACATTACTTAAAACCCACTTTTTTTAAATTAGTAAGTAATTTCCTCAATAAAGTTCAAAAGATTTGCTAAAAGACATAATAAGCAACTAGAAAAGAAATCAGCAAGAAGTTAGTAAGTAATTTCCTCAATAAAGTTCAAAAGATTTGATAAAATAGATAATAAGCAACTAGAAAATTTTGTTGCTAAAGAAAATAAATATTTCATATCATTATGTGTCGGCACACATGTATTTTTTTTACCGGCACGTATCGGCACGGTCCGGCACGCAACGTGCTGTACTGTACCTGCAAGTTTTCGGTACCGCCCCGTGCCACGGCACTTAAATCCTTGCCTTAATCCCAGTCTTGGAGTAGTTCTGGGGATGGGAGGCAACTCATTGAATTACCTCAGCACTTGAGCTATTTTGAGATGAATGTTTTAATTTTGTTTTGAATAACATAGAATTCGTAATCATAGAAAAATTAGATATGAAATCAATCCCGTGATGATTGCAGTTTTGGCATTCAATTTGCTTCTCATCAACTTGATTTCTCTTCTTAAACTTTTATGTGTGCTTACAGTTATTTTTGGATTTCGGATTCTTCTTTTCCTTTTTATCAGAAATTGCTGAAACTATCGAAACAGATGCACTAAGCACTGAAATTAGTGAAACGAACCTATCTTTTAATCTCCATCTAAAACTAAAAATAAAAATTTGTTCAGCAATGACGAAAACTCTGAGAGAAGGTTCTCATGACTTCTCTGCAGCTTAAGAAGTGAAAAGATTACTAGGATTTGGGTGCTTTAAGGTATAACCTAGTCTCTGCTGGTCTTTTGTCTGGATCTCCAGCTTCAGAAGGCTTGCTTTAGTTTCAAATGATGGAATAGAGCATTGTCTAGAGTTGTAGGCTACCTTTCTAAATGCTACCTTTGGCTTTGCATCGTTGTAGACATGCTGCAATGGTTGTCCTTTTGATGTGCAAGAGATTCTTCTTTAATAAGATTCACATATGGCCACCAATTGTTAGTAAATGTATTGTCATGCAGTATGCTTGAAGGAAGAACCTTTTATTTGGAGTCATCTCAGATATATTCTATAATAATGAGCCACTATTTTAGAGATAGAGCATCTGTATGGATTTATTAAGTGCAACTTCTTGTTAGAAAGGCTATCTCTGTGGCCGCCTAGGTGCAATCTTGACATCTGAAAGACATGGCAAACAACATACCCGATTATTATTGTTTAACCTTACATTTTTATGTTGCTTTATAAGAAACATCAGACTTCCGTGCATCTATTGTTGATGTTAGGATGCTGAGGATTCTCCTTTTGCATTCTTTTGTATGCATAAGATGTACAAAATCCTTTTGAGAATTTAGTTCTAAAACATGCAGACTATTTGATGGAAGTATGATATTTGTATTTTACCCTACACAATTTACATTTTGATCTCTTGCAAGTTTTATACAATTGTGGAGAACTTGTATATCTGATTTATTAGGTAATATACGCAGGGCTTGCATATCCTCCTTTTTATTTCTATAGTGGAGGGGTCCGTGAATTTCTTGGTACATTGAAGCAGCATGTTTTTATTGTGAGGTTGGTTTTATCTTGCTTCAGATTTTGTCTTTTGTGTATTGTTTCTTCATCTTTTCATTATTCATTTGAGTCCCTGTTCCATAAAGAAATTATGACAACAGGGAATAGTCAGGGATAAGGACAACAGCAATACCATTAAATGAACACTATCTGTGTAAAATACTAAAATGACATCACATATAGAGTGGAAAAGTTGACTTGATGAAATTTCATGGTGGGTCTCAATCACTCTGCTTTCTACCTTGATAGCCGCTGTTACATTTTAATGTAGGATGGGGTTATGATTTGTTATGACCACCTTATTACCACGATCATCTTAGCACATACATAGCCTGCTCTATGGTTGACTAGTTCTGCAAAGTCGACTGGTTAGCTAAACACCCGACAGGTCGACCTTACCAGATTACTCAAAACTCAATATTGTCCAACATTACAATGATTACATTTTTGATTCTTTCGATAGGTGTGAAATAGGTTCTTTTGGTGCGAGAACCACATAAGCAAGAATATATACACTAAAGAAGTCTTTTAAACTCTAAAATGATGCGACGAAATGCTGATATACAGTGGAAAATGAGGTGATTCAAATAATTGATGTGAAACAAGCAATGCGTGACCACTCGTTATATGGTCTGAGCTTTGATTTAGTTGCTATAGAGTTCAGAAAAGTGATAACTAAAAGTAGGATCCAGTGGAGAGAGGTTTCTCTTCACTTGTGAGGATTCATATAACTGGTGCTTCTTTGCATGGGATTTACCAATTTAGGTGAGCCGACTTGAGTTGAATTGAGATGTTTTCTTGACATCAACATTGGCATTGTCATTCTTCCTTCTGTTATTCCTTTCCTTTTCCACTTAATTTCCTTGTGGTTGATACAATGTGCAACCTTGCTGTCCTGTACTCATGGGTAATAACTTTACTTTTAGTCCGCTTCATTCTTTTGTCCTGTGCATCAGTGTGAGCAAGCGGGCTGTTGTAAAACCTTTACACAGGTTTATATGAGGCATACTTATCTTTCTTGTTTAGTTTATGTGGTAAATGCATTAATTTTTCACTTTTGCAGCATATGAGGTAACAAGAAATATTTGATGTCCTTATTGTAAAAATGTTGATTTAGGTCTGCGGAAGATCCAAATGTTTTTCTTGTGAATAATTTTCAGGATCCTCTGCAGGTGCGTGTTTCAGTGCTTACTAGCATTCTATTTCAGGCAACTGTCTGCTTTAATGTGATAGTGCCGTTTTTATACTGTGAAAGTGTATTTTGCACACTATGTTATTACTACAGCCATAAGGTTTGCATATTGATGAACTTACTCTGTAGAGGTTGCCATACTCATTATATTACATAGTTCAACTTGTGATTTTTTTTTTTTTTTTTTTACCCTGATGGCTGCTTTTATTTTCATAGTTGACTTTGTGCTCGCTTATCCACTATCTAGACTTGTATCTTTTGTTGGTTGTATGTCTGATACTTTCCTAGGTTTCTATTGTTATTAAAATAGTCAGTCGTAAACAAGGATTTAAATGCCATGGCACGGGGTCGTGCCGGAAACTTGTTGGCACTGTGTGTGCCAGGTCGTGCCGATGCATGCCGGTCACAAAAAGTCATGTGTGCCAACACATAATAGCATGAATTTATTTATTTTCTTTAGCAACAAAATATTCTATCTGTTTATTACGTATTTTTATCAAATCTTTTGAACTTTTTTTGAGAAAATTACTTACTATTTAAAGAATAGAGGGTTTTGAGCTGTACCATCGGCATTGGGTTTGTATTGTGTCGACATCTTGTTGGTACGATACGGCACGGTAGATACGACCTGTGCCGATGGGCACTTAAATCCTTGGTCATAAATATTAGTTTATTACCTGGAGAGTCAGCTTAACTTGATAATATGAAGATTTTATTTTTCAATTGAGTTGCAGTAAAGAGTCAGTCATAAATATTAGTTTATTACCTGGAGAGTCATCTTAACTTGATAATATGAAGATTTTATTTTTCAATCGTGTTGCAGAACTTCATGCTATTGTTTGTTGATTGTGCTCACTCGTACACATATACATATTGCATGGACACCAAAAATATGCATCTCTGTTTCCAATGGGGATTGATTTGAAAATGAAGTGTAAATATGATTTGAGCT
Organism: Ananas comosus; assembly: GCF_001540865.1. Classification (NCBI taxonomy): domain Eukaryota; kingdom Viridiplantae; phylum Streptophyta; class Magnoliopsida; order Poales; family Bromeliaceae; genus Ananas; species Ananas comosus. Next base: position 7,348,673 of record NC_033622.1, read on the forward strand.
CATATTCCCCTTATGTTACTAATGTTTGCAGCTTTTATTTTACTATTGCAGTCATTATTAAATGGAATGAAAGACTTAAGGTTAACTTATTAAATGTTGGACAAATATCCTTGCACTTAAGAAGTTTCAGCAAAAGGATAATTGTATTGTGTTTCCCCTTAAGCTCATATTCCCCTTAAGTTACTAATGTTTGCAGATTTTATTTTACCATTGTAGTCATTATTAACTGAATGAAAAATTAAGGTCAACTTACTAGATGTTATGGTTATTGTTTTACCAAAACTTAATTAAGAAGACTAGAAGAGGATTTGAGCAGTAATTTAACTATTGTCTGCTGGCCACGGTAATATGGTGATAGTTTTATTAAAACTTAATTAAGAAGGTTATTGTAAGAGGATATGAGCAGTAATTTAACTATTGTTTGCTGACCAAGGTTTTAACTTTTAAGTGCCAGTGGTATGTAGTACATACTAGTGCTGACTAGTGCTCGCCAGGGTAAACAGTGGCGAACTGCCATTCTGACTTGTGGCATGCACTACTTGTGCTGCTGGCGCACTTCCCATTCCGGCACACTTTGTTATGGGATGTTTTAAATTTTTTTGCCAACAAACTGTTCATGTTATTCTTAAATGATAATGTGTACTTTATTTATTGAATTGCTTCTAAATTTAAGAAATTCTGTCAAACACAAGATTTCATTTGATTAATGATTAAAATTTGATTAAAATAGAATTCCCTCAAAATTAGTTAGTGGTTTTATATATTTTTTAAGGCAGAAGGATGAATGGATTTGCATTAAATGTTTTAGATTTGATGAAAGCAATTTCAAATTCAAGGAGTCAAAATTCCCCAGATCATTCCTCAGTTTCATCAAATTCAGATCATCCAAAATTCCAAATGCATGAATGTATAATAAAAGGTTTTGAGTATTCATTCTAAGCTTCTTTAGATGAATTTGAGAAAAGATAGGGCTTCATGAATTTAAAAAAGAGTCTCTAGGTGTTTTGACTATCTGTGGATTCTACTATGCTGAGACAATGTCAACATGGTATGACATGGGATATACAATTAAATACTTACTACTGAGTACCGACCAACTGAAAACCACTTGATCTTTTGTTCACAGTTTTCTAGGGAAAATCCTGCAAAATATGTTTGCCATGCAACTAGTAAAGCCAATTTGCGTGATAAAGTTGTATGCACAGGTTGAAGTTATGCATGATAAACCATAAGAGATTGTATGGGATGGTGTCATAATAGTCATAAAGTGATAAAACAATCGCCAATTTGCCATCTAGTTTGTATCAAGTTGTTATTTTTGCCTCAGGTAAAGAAAACTATTCATCTTTTCTGAAGTCACCAAATTATTGTTTTTTCTCTTGTTAATATCGATTTATCGGATGTAGCATTTCTCTACTTTTCAACTCTTTGCCAGACTCTATACAATAGGAACATAGTTAATGTTTTATAAGGTGGAACCTTTTATGCAATACAACTCTCTCACTGCACTTATTGTTATGTTCATCTTTTGTAGAAAAGCCTGTCGTCACTGGAGCTACCACGGGTTGTTTCCATTGCAAATGGAACATCACTACACAATTCAATTAGTTTTGCTTCAGCTGATAATTCTGAACAGCTGAGTGGAGTTAGAAATGATGGATCTTCTTCAATTTCTGAATATGGTTCAAGGCAGAAGCATAGGTCTCATGACCCTACTCGTGATATTTCACTGCATGTCTTGGAGAAATTTTCAATGGTTACCAAGTTTGCCCGTGAAACAACCTCAAGTCTCTTCCGTGAGAATCATATTAATAGCATCAATGCCTATGAAAAAAAGCAACAAGTCAGGTATGCTGAGGATAATAGTATAGATAGTAGGCATAAGGATGAGCAAGCAGCTTCAGACAAGGTTTCAGTGGCCTCCGATCCATTAGAGGTAACACTATGTTCTTAACCCTTTTAGAAGATTCAAGGTTTTAAGCACTTAGAATCATTACGTACGATAGCAGATTCTGGATCTCCTTTCTTAATTAGCCTATGTAGGACAGTGGTTCATGTTCAATTATATTATTTAATCATTATAATATCATTCTGCTTTGTAGTAATCTAACTTTCAGCAAGAGTTGATAGAATATTATTCAACGTTGTTCTGTTTTACGAATTTTTAAGTAATTGAAATCTTCAAAATACTGTTATATGTACTCATTTTTTCTTTTCTTTCTTCCATTTAGTTGCATTTTTATCTTTTGTGTAATACATTGTTCTCGGAAATTATCATTTCATTTAGCCTCTAATCAGTGACCTTATGTGTGTTTATCCTTGCCTCTAATTGATCATTATGATCCTTTACATAACCTACGACTTGTTTTTGTTTAATCCTTTATTTTATGCTTTTCTGCATTTGGATGTATTCTACTGTGATCTTCTCAAAGATAGAGACACAGAGATACCGATCGAGATATTGTATTTTGTAATTCACTTCAGCTTCATAGAGACATAATCTCATCCTTAAGTTGTCACTTATCTGAATGATGATGTATTTTACATCTTTCTATATCCTTTTTCATAACTACCCTGATGTTTCTGTGGTCAAGCTTCTGTCCAACAAGTTGTAGGTATAGCATTTCCTGCTTGAAATAGAATTTCCGTAGTTATTGATTATTTTGTTAGATCAGTGACTACAGTTTGGTAGTTAGCCTAACCAAAATGCAATTTTAGCTCCACTATTTCGGAATAATAATGTTGATTCTTGCTATAATGAATGACTTAGCATTTTGTCGACCAAAGCTTTGATAAAAGTTGGAGGCTGTTTATGCTTCTGCTCACGAGGCAGTCTATGAATTTGTGTTTCTGTGACTACTTTTCGTAGTTTGTAAGTTCTTGGATATATAAAAAAATAGGAAATATCTAATATACCCTTTAAAACTTAAAATATTAATAGAAGAGTAAATTTAAAAATTTTGAATAGTAGTCGCGGGTATATAAGCAAAAGGCCCTAAAAACAAATGAATATTGCCCAGCAACTGCACATGAGGGAGCATATGCATTTGTGTTTTCGTAACTAGTTTCTAAGTGCTTGGATGTATAAGATTTCCTCCTAGTCATGTTCACTAGTCAACTTGGCATGGAACATAGATTACTAGCTAATTAAAATAAGACACCTCTATTCTTCACATTTTATTAATTATACATTGTTAAAGAATATAAAACAACTATTATTCTCCAAAAGCTTAAACTACCAGAGAACGGTATTTTTAATATTTATATTCAATACTGCCCCCTCACGTCTGAACTCAAGACTATTTGATAGGCCCAAGACACGGATTTGAATTAAATGGGAGAAAATTAAATTATGATACGAGTCTAGCGGGTCTCGAACTCAGGACCTCCTACTCTGATACTATGTTAAGGAACAAAAACAACCATTATTCTCCAAAAGCTTTAGCTACTAGAGACCGGTGCTTTTAATATGTATATTCAATATACTTGACTAAATTTTAAAATTTTAGCATGATATGTTAAGCTGTCTTATCGTCTATAAACTTAAAACTATGCTAAAACAAATTTTGAATTTCCTCTTTTTTCCTTTTTTTCGTTTCTGCATATCTTTTACTCATCTTATTTACGCACATAATATATGAGTGTATGTTTTCTCACATAGTTTGGACAACATTTATGCACCTATGTAGCTTACTATTACTCATGCTCTATGTGATATCTTGGCCACGCGCATATGGCGACCTTTTTCCAAAACATTGATTAGCAACATCAATTTCCATTATATATTCAAAGTCTGCTTTTCTGCTTTTAGATTTAGTTGCTGTTATATAGATGTTGCTTTATCAATAATTCAATAATTTAATTTCTTTGTGGTCTAGCTGCTGTTTTTATATTTGGTTGGCTTTGTAATTGTTAGTTTTTATTATTTTGATAAATACAAGCGTTGTTGAGCTTTTAAATTGTCTTAGTGTGATATATTTTGTTAGGAGTGGCGCATGAGTGGCAAATTGATTATAGAAAAATTTTGAATATGGAATAAAATTTTTTAATCTTTTTAACAGTTCGAGAAAGTTTATCAGTCTCTCTAATAATGATAATGTTTGTACTTGTCTCACTATAATATCTTGTTATTTGTGATAGTAGTAAACAATCGTAAGAAAGTATTAGAGTTTATTCTTATAGTTTACTATCTATGTTTTTTGCAGTTTGATAAATTACCTCTAGTATGGGGAAAACAAAGAGAACGCCCTCTATACCTTGAAGAGGTATGTGCTTTCAGAGATCTATATAATTTACATTCCTTCTATCCTAGAAATTTTGTCTACACTATATTTAATCTAGTCTATATCTATAGAGCTAGGCTACTATACTATGGGTAGCACGGAGGCCTCCGTGCTACCAAGTTGTTTTCAATGATACGGCTTCCGTGCTACCAAGTTGTTTTCAATGATACGGCTTCCAAATCGACGATCGGCTCCGTTAGACATGATCTACACTATTAAAAGTATTTGGAATCTAAATTTCATAATTTTTCGACATCATTTGACTAGTGATCAAAAGGTTTCAAAATTGACAATTTTAATGGTAGATATGATGCGTTTGTGAATTTAACGGTATAAACAATCCAAATTTGATGAAATTTTTATAGAAAATTCTTTTTACTATTTAGAGTAAGATTAGTACCTCTGATCTTAAATTCAAGTCTTTTATTATCATTTTTTATGAGATTTTTATTTTCAGCCGTTCATTTTTAGACTACTCGTTTGATAGGTAAATGATGCCGAAAAATTATGAAATTTAGTTTCCAAATACTTTAAATAGTGTAGATCAAGTGTAACGGAGCCGATCGTCGATTTGGAAGCCGCATCATTGAAAACAACTTGGTAGCACGGAGGCCTCCGTACTACCGATAGTATACCAGCCTAGCTCATATCTATATCACTTTGATCATTTTATGTTAGAAGATTAAGAATAAAAGTCCAAAATGAGTATTTTTTGCCCAAAATCTGAGGTCCAGTTGGAAAAAAGAAAAGCTGTGGTGAGCAAGCATGTAGTTAAAACCAGTGTTTGAAAAAGCGCGCCTGGGGCGCAGTGCTCTCTTTGAGGCGAGTGCTAGGCTTTAAGCATGAGGCCCGGTGTTAAAATTTAATGGGTTTTGGGCTTGGGTTCTCAAGTTTTGAGTTTGTTAATATACGCTAACCTGTATGATAAGAAGCAGCAACAAAAGCTGATGCAGGACGGTTTAGGGAGTTTAGGTGTTTTCGAGAATTGCTTAAAATGCGGATCGAGCAATTCTTAGAAATCAAACTAAAAAAAATAAACGACAAATCCGGAAATTCGAAAACTCAAATAAGAGATTGGTTAAGGAAAGTTCACACTTTCGCGTTTCCGCAAGGTCGGATCCATTGTACGCACGTGGGCGAGTCAATTTAACTTCCGTCAATCGTCGGATTTAGCGCCTTCGTTAGAATTTCTAAAATAGTGGAAAAGAGAGTTAGGGTTAGGGTGAGGGATGGAATTAGAAATAGGATAATAGAAAATTATGGTTTAGAATTATCAAAAGAAGGAATAGAGAAATTGAAGGATTCGACGACGACTCCCGCAGAGTAGCTTGAATCGCAATCTCGAATAGAAAATTGTCGCCGCGACGGCAGGTTTTAGGGGAATGCGCCTCACCTAGGGCTTCTCCTATACGGTCTGGTTGTGGGGAGATCTTGCAGGTGGGTTCTGTGCGGATAGGTTGATCTCAACGGCTATCTTTTATTTGTAATGGATCCAACGGCTAAAATAAAATAGAAGATAAAAGAAAAAGGAAAAGATAATCCATGGGACTTGCTCCCGAGCCGAACTCACTTTGGTCGATGCTTTCGCGAAGGCAAGAGAAGTTCACGAGGAATTCAAATAACTAAAATTTCATTAATTAAAAGCGTACCTTACAAAAGAGACTTGACCTTTATTTATATAGAGAGTATAGATTAAAATGACTAAGAATATGACTAGGAGTCCTAAAAAGGAAATTAAATAAATCCCCATAGCAGAATTCAAAATAGAGTTCTTAAAAGGAATAGAATTCTAATCTAAAACTTTCAAATAAACTGAAAAAATCCTAATATAATAAACTTCCAAAATTAACCTACAGATTTGAATCAGACTGAGATTCAAGTCAGACTTCTAGTACCGGTCCCTCGTCCAACAAATTTTCTGAATATGGTTCCGACAACGAGTATAAGTCCGAAAAGGACCTAGTTCCCCGTCAACTCTCCCCGGCTTGGAAATATTCGGCTTCAACGAATTGCGACTAATGTATTCTTCATAATGTTTCGGCTCTATCTTCTGAAGCTCCTTTTTGTGAGCCACATTGCGTCCTCATGAGACCTATACAACCATTTGACTAAGAATGTGTGATTTTCTCCATCTCGTGTGAAAACAATCGAGGATTGCTTCGATTGCATCCTTCTTCTTTTGCAAAGAAGGGCTAGAAAGACAAGGTGAAGGTGGAATAGAACTATGAAATGATGAAAAATTTGAGTTGCGTATATCTTCATGGTAGGATGTTAGGTTTTCAATATTGAAAATGGAACTAATCCCTATGTCGGGTGGCAATTCCAACGAATAAGTATTAGAACCGATTTTTTTTAGAATTTTAAACGGACCCATTCGTCGTGCATGCAATTTCTTAACAGCTCCTTGTGGAAGCCTCTCTGGTCTAGTTCTCACCATAACCATGCCTCCTTTAAATTCTTGATTCTCCGGTCTTTATACCCAAACTTCTTTTAAGTTTCATTATTAAGAATTATTCGTTTCCGAATTTCACTATGCAATTCTCGTACATGTTGAGCGAAAGAGTCTGCATGTTCACTGCTTCGGTAACCCATAAGTAAAGGTACTAGATCAATAAGTTATCATGGGTTGTATCTAGTAACAATTTCAAAAGGACTCATGCTCTCTTGAATAAATCCCTTCCTAACTAGTTCGTCGACTAGTCGTTTCAACTCGGCACGTTCTTTTGGGTTTATCCTATAATGGGGTAGATTTGGCAATGATGCTTTGGGGACTAAGTCTATGGCATGTTGAATGTCTCTCAAGAGGGGAAGCTCGTTAGGTAAGTCCTTAGGTGTTAAATCGCTAAATTTAAGTCTCTAAGAATTGAGGGCATTTAAGACAATTTAAGTGTCGTGGCACTTAAAACCTTGGATTTAAGTGTCGTGGCATGGAGTCGTGTCGGAAACTTGCCGACATAGTGCCTGCTGGGCCGTGCCGACGCGTGTCGGTCACAAAAAACACGTGTGCCGACACATAATGGTATGGAATATTTATTTTCTTTAGCAACAAAATATTCTAACTGTTTATTATGTATCTTTATCAAATCTTTTGAACTTTATTGAGAAAATTACTTACTAATTTAAAAAGGCTTTTGAGCTGTGTCATTGGCATGAGAGTTGTATAGTGCTGATATCTTGTGGCACGATACAGCACGGTGAATATGGCCCGTGCCGATGGGCACTTAAATCCTTCCTTATTAGGCAAGCCATGGATGTACAACATGAATGTCACTCACTACGGTTGGCCAAACACTCATTGCTTCGTTCACAAAGAGAAAAAGGTCGTCCTAAATCCCAGCAAGCAAGTCTCCCTTAGAACTTCAAAGAACTCGTCATGAATGACTAAAGGAACCGTAGAATCGAGTTCATCTAGTGCACCCAAAGTCGAAACCACCAAACCTCTCCACATCTTGAATAAGAAAATTTTTTTGTAGAGTAGGGACGGGAGTTGTGTATGCACTAGTCACTAGAGAAATTTTCAAGAACCCTGACACAACTGAGATCAAGGATTTAAGTGCCGTGCCACGGGGTCGTGCCGGAAACTTACCGGCATAGTATGGCACGGTGCGTGCCGAGCCGTGTCGATGCGTGCCAGTCAAAAAAATTCTTGTGTGCCGACACATAATAGCATGAAATATTTATTTTCTTTAGCAACAAAATATTCTAACTATTTATTATGTCTTTTTATCACGTCTGTTGAACTTTATTGAGAAAATTACTTACTAATTTAAAGAATAGAGGGTTTTAAGCTGTGCCATCGGCACGGGGTCTGTTTCGTGCCGGTATATTGTTAGCACGGTACGGCACGATAGATACGGCCCGTGCCGATGGGCACTTAAAACTTTGCTAATATGACGTGCAACATCCCTACGGGGAACGTCACTCCAAATTTGGTCCTTGTATTTGGCATAGTGAAGTAGAACTAAGCATCTTTGGGTAACTGGCATCAAGGTTTTGTCTACTCAAGCTACTTTATAAGTAGGATGAGGTTCAAGTTTCAAGTTCATTCTTTCAATGGCTGATTTGGAGACCACGTTCAATCAACTTCATCAATAATAACTTTGCAATTGTTACCCCCGCATTCTGTGTACGCATGGAAAATTGTGGTGCATCTCCAATTGTTATCTGACTTGGGTGTAGCTAGGACACATTGTATAACCTATAAAAAGGCATTTTCATTCTCATCATACGTCTGCTCTAAATCTTCCTCGTCACTAGCAATCTCACCTACAATATGTTCAACCTCTAGGTTTTCTTATTTGAGTTGAATAACCATATTTCTCTTAGGACTCTCATAGGAGTAGTGGCCTATCTTACGACAGTTTAAGCACCTATCGTATGTTTGATCAGACTTTGGACATTCGCTAGCTAAAAATTCTCATAGCAGAATTCAAACAGAGTACTAAAAAGGAATAGAGTTCTAATCTGAAACTTCCAAATAAACTAAAATCCTAATATAATAAAATGTCCAAAATTAACCCATAGAATACTGCATCAGACTGAGATTCAAGTCAGACTTCTAGTACCGGTCCCTTGTCCAACTTAATATTCTGAATACGGTTCCGATGACAAGTCCGAAAATGACCCGGTTCCCCATCAGAAGCTGACAGCAAGCGGCAGCAAGCAGCAGCAGCAGGTAGCAGTGGCTGCAAGCAGCGGCGGCAACAACCAGTAGCAGTAACAAGCAATAGCAGCAGCATGCAGCAAGGACTTCGGCATGGCATTTATACTCCAGTTCTGTAAAAAAAAAAAAAATCTATTTTGAACCTTTTCTCAGATGTTTTGGTGAGATTTATTTCCCTCTTTTTCCTTCATATTTGTTCGAATGCTTCATTTTTATTAAATGTGCGCCTTGTCTTGTTGAGGCACGCGCTTCTCGCGGTGAGACTCGCGCCTTGACTCCAAAAGGCCTTTGTCCTTTTTCCGCCTTACATTGCGCCTCATGCCTTTACGAACACTGGTTAAAGCCTGCATGCAACCACTGCTTTTCTGGGTCAGACCTGTTGCCGATAGTGATTGTTGCATCCCTTTCATGTCTAAATAAATAAATAAATATTCTCTTGCTAGTTTTTCTATCATCTTTTTGAAAATTTTCTCTGCCAAGTTTGGTTAATGGCTTTGTAATCGAGTTTTAATTCTCTCATGTTTCTTCTTTTAAATCATATTAATGACTTTTCAGTGATTCTACTGCTATTTTTTTTTTTTTTTTCCTTTTGTCATTATTCCTCAATGAGATCTCTTATGCATATTTTCTTACTTTGGTTTCAGTGGGCTGCTTTCTTAGATTCTGAAGGGCGAGTAATGGATTCAAAGGCGCTAAGAAAAAGAGTATTCTACGGTGGAGTTGACCATGATCTGAGAAAAGAGGTTTGTGGCTAGTGGTTTTTAACTTCCTGAGTCTCAATATTAACCTTTGGATTTTGTGTTTTTTTCTTTTAAGGTCTGGAAGTTTTTGTTGGGATACCATGAGTATGATTCAACATATGCTGAGAGAGAATACCTTGCTGCAGTAAAGAAATCAGAATACGAAGTCATTAAATCCCAGTGGCAGGTTAGCAATGTTCTGGCAAACCTCTTTTTCGACATGTAAAAGGAAATTGCGCATCTTTCTGATTTGCCTGTACATATATCTCTGCATTGGTGGAAGCAAGGATTTAAGTGCCCATCGGCTGTGTCTACCGTGCCGTATCGTGCCAATAAGATACTAGCACGATACAGCTCCGTGCCGATGGCATAGCTTAAAACCCTCTTTTTTTTTTTTAATTTAGTAACTAATTTTCTCAATAAAGTTCAAAATATTTGATAAAATACATAATAAACAATTAGAAAATTTTGTTGCTAAAGAAAATAAATATTTCATATCATTATGTGTCGGCACACATGTATTTTTTTTATAGGCACGGTCCGGCATGCACCATGCTGTACCGTACCTACAAGTTTTCGGTACGGTCCTGTGCCGCGGCACTTAAATCCTTGAATGTAAGTTTCATTCGATGATTATATCTGATCTTTGTGCGCTGCTTGCTTGTATCCTACGTTGGATTGTAGACACTTCTAACAGGCAACAGCACCATATTTTGCCTTCCAATGCACTTCCGACTAACTTAACAGAGAGTTTTTTTTCAGGGATTTTTCCATATCAATAATAGTGTAATGGATAAGTTCTTGCTGTATTTCTACTTTCCAATACACCACATACCTTTGAAGTATGTTATGTTATATTTTGGTGTCAAATTGTAAAGTTGGCACCAAAAATCTTGAAGAAATAAAAAGACAAATCTTTCGTTACTCATTTAATACACTTTAATTAGATTAACTTGCTTATGTAATTGGATTTAACTTTTTTTATTCTGGCCAGCTTGTTTATGTACAGAAGATTAATTTCCCTATTGCCATCTTGAAGATAATTTGATTTTAATGTTATATTTAAATGTTCCAAGAAGCTTCTGTGAAACTAAGAACCTGTTTGGAAACATAAATCTCTCGCTCGGAATGTCTTTATAATTTACTCAAGAAGCTTGTCGTATCTAGTGGATAGGAATGTGATCAGATGTCTAGAATGGACTAGCATGTTTAGCCTTCAAGTCTTTGCTTTTTGAATAAGATAAATCACCTCATAGGTGAAATATATTATTCTACCAAATTATGGATAACAAGACATTTCAAGGAAAAAAAAGAAAAAGAAAATCAAACTATTTACTTGTAATCACACAAAATAATTGTCGTACTGAATAATTTATCCTTGGGATGTCGGAAGGGGATCATGGGCTAGTATATTTAATATTTTACGACCACCTCCTTGAAATTTTATTGGTTTTTCTAGAGGCATTCGTTTTCCTTTAGGTCTAATATCTTCTCCTTCAGGAAAGATTTCGTCTTGAGGTACATTTGAGATAGGTATTTGGGGTAAATTTCCTATAGAGTATACAGTTGTAGGTAATGGTACAATTCTATTAAAGGAGAACTAGAAGTTGCGGTCGACTGTTCGTCATTTACACATTCTAAATCAAATTTATTGACTTCTAATTTTCTTGTCTGAAATACTAAATTACATTCATCTTCTATATCTTTGACTTCTTCTAAAAATTCATCTGCTGCTTCTTTTAGTAATTTTATTTCTTCTTTCAAGGTAAGATTCATAATCTTTTCTTCTTCATAGAGTCTAAATATCTCTATAATTATTTCATCTTGTATTTTTAACTCTTGTTCTTGTTCTTGTTCTTAATATCTTTCATCATACCTTCTCTGATTATTCCTTATTCTTTCTACAATTCTCTGCTCTTCTTCTATGGTTAATTCCTTGTCTTCACTTTCATAACTCATAGCAATTGCCCATTCTATATTTAGTTCATAAAGAAGGATTTGTTCAATGTTAACATTTTCTCTTTCCATATTATGTTGTTCTATTCTCTCTTATTATGACTATTTCATTACTATCTTCATTAGTAAATCTTCTTTCTCTTATTTCATAGTTAACGATTCTCTCTATTTGAACTAATTCTAGATTATATTCTGAGCTTTCACCATCTGTAGAAGATTCATTTTCTTTATATTCCTTATAATCAGTAAACCTTACAGAGGTTCTTCCTTTTGTATTGGTATACATTACAGTATCTATAGGGGCTAATATAGTTTTGGGAATAAAGTTGTCTAAATCCCATTCTAATCCTGCATACTGTTCAGAAGTAATAGGTTGAGGTTTTATGTCTAATACCTTCATTACCCATTAATCGTACAATATTGTTGGGTTTTACTTTAAAAGAGTTTGGCTAGTTTCAGGAAGTTTTCCTAAGAATCCTACACACACAAGTAAATTGGTTCCTCTCATTTGTTTGGTACAAGAATTTTCTGGTATGATTGTAAGTAGGAAGTTTGATTTTTCAGTTCTTTGAAAGGTCTTGCTATCCATGATTTTGGTAGGATAGCATATTTCACCAACAACGTGATTTATCTTATTTTGAAAAAATGACTTGATGGCCGAATAAGATATTCCATTCAAAATATTTGAGCATGCTTGTCATCATCCAAATATACAAATTTCTTGAGTAAATCAAGAGGATATATTGAATACGATATTCGTGTATCCAAACAAGGCCTAAATATTTTTAGTGTATTATTCCTTGACCAAGATTCCAACTAGTTGAATTTCATCCATATGACAGCTAGATGTATTGATCAGTTTAGTATGTTATCAAATCTTCAAATTGTAGACAAAGTAATGGCAAAAGTATCTAACAGCAAAATCAAGGGTTGCTATTTATTTTTGAAAGTTGTTTGGTGGACTGAGTCTCTGCTTGGCTAAACTTCTAGAATAGCTCTAGGAAACAGAACTTTTTGAACAGGTCCAGCAACGCTAGCAGGCCTAAACGCTTACGTGATTAGTTATGTAGTTATAGCTTACCAGCTAGGACACAATCCTAAATCTAAATGTTTCCGCATGATATGATAAAGTTTTGGAATCAATATATATACTGATTTTATGAGTTTGCATAAGATATATTGCTTAAACTAAATTTTCAAATGGCTCCATGCTTGCACGACCATCTGCCAACTGACCTGTCTTTGAACTTTGTGTACTAATGTAAAATGATATTAAAGGTTATGTATGCTATTGACTCAATATAATAACAAAACAAAATTTATTAACTAATAACAAGGATTTAAGGTTTAAAGTGCCGTGGCACGGGGCCGTGCTGCTGTCTGCTTGGCACGGTACGACACCGGCATGCTTCGGTGCCGACACATGGTACGCTTGCTGCTGATACTGGTACACTTTAGTGCGAACTTATTTCAGTTTTTTTGATTCCAATAAGCTCTTATAGTGTTATTTTGAAAGATTTAATCAAATAATTATGAATATTTGCTATGTACAACTTACTATACTCATCAATTAATATACTTGTAAGTTTTTTTGTATGTAAAGTACAACAACACCTGATGCAGAATAAACATTTTTATAGGTTAGAATTTAAAAAATGCAAAGACATCCTTTTTTCTTTTTTTGACCATATTACAGTTTTTCTTTTATAAAATACAAAAAATAATTTTTACAATTATTTTAAAATTATTTAAAAAAATATTTAAAAAAGTATTTGAAAAAATTATTTTTTAATTAATTTTTTGCAAAAAATTATTAGATCTATCAAAAAAAAAGCAATAAATTATATAAGAAATAAATTAAATAAATTTAAGTATCAATTGATTTAATTTAGCTTTTAGTTTTATTAGCATTTTTAATCTTCTAACACAAAAATAAATTTTTATGTTTGATGTGCCTCAAAATTTGTTTATTGAGTTCGATTTTGTTCCCTTGATTCGCCAAAAATTTCGCGTGCAGCCCACCACTGACATCCTAGGGGGTGCGGGGGGCTTCGTCCCCTACGGTATGGATCAAATATGTAAATTAAAAATTTGCCCATGTATTGATAAACAAGAAAATTAAATTATAATTTTTTGACTTACCTAACAAGTAGATTTTCAGTTTGCAATGTCTTTGGGGCGTGTGGGATACTTCTTGATATCCCAAAGAACAGAACAAAAAGAAAAAAAAGCAAAAAAAAAAAAAAGAAAAGCAAAGAAAAGGTGTGTCGGCACGGCATAGAGCCGTGGCGGTTCTGTCTCGCGCGATACGTAGGTTCGTGTCGCGGCAGGACTTGCGTATCGCTCTGTCTTGCGCGATACGCAGGTTTGTGTCGCGGCAGGACTTGCGTATCGCTCTATCTTGCGCGATACGCTGGTTCGTGTCGCGGCAGGACTTGTGTATCACTCTGTCTTGCGCGATACGCAGGTCCGTGCCGCGGCATGGAGGGGAGTCCGAACCCTCCCTGTACTATGCCACCTTCTTGGTGGCATGGTACGTGCCGCCCCATGCCGTACGGCACGGGACTACACTTTAAACCTTGGATTTAGATGCTCATCGGTATGGGCCGTATCTACCGTGCTGTATCGTGCCAACAAGATATCGGCACAATACAGTCTCCGTGCTGATGGCACAGCTCAAGACCCTCTATTCTTTAAATTAGTAAGTAATTTTCTCAATAAAGTTTAAAAGATTTGATAAAAATACATAATAAACAGTTAGAATATTTTGTTGCTAAAGAAAATAAATATTTCATGATATTATGCGTTGGCACACATGAAATTTTTATGACTGGAACGCATCTGCACGGTCCGGCATGCATCGTGCCATACCGTGCCGGCAAGTTTTCGGCACGACTCCGTGCAACAACACTTAAATCCTTAATAATCTTGATTTTAGAAGCCAATTTAGTCAGCCTTTAGCTACATTTTAAATTTAGTTCATTCATTAAGGATCGGTCCCTTCCATCATTAAGGATCATAGACTCTTCCAAAGGCCACTTCAGATCTTTAGTGACATCTCTTGGAGATGTAAGTCGAGAATTGTTTATGGTCTTGATTTGTATGCGTTCTGCTTGTTTTGATGATGCAGTATGTATGAACTCATGCAGACTAAAATATTTCCCTGACTTGCATTAGCTCAACTTAAAAGAAATATGGCAAATCCCAATGTGATGGTGAAATCTAATATATGTTTATAATCTAATATGGAAACATTGTCTCATCGATCCATTAGTAAACTAGATATGTAAGAACAGAAGCATCAATTATGGTAATATGCCAGAAATATTTGGCCCATTTGTGGTTTCTTGATTGTGGTGGTTGTGGGACTATTTTTGGAGTGTAATGAAGGTGGTAAATTAAAAATATTCTGCCGTTGAGAATGACATCATGAGCATAATGCAGTTCATAACCAAATAAACTTGCTTTCTCTCATTTGAAATATCAGTCTAGTTTACTCTTATTTTAGCACATTACTTCAGTTTCTTCTGCGAACGTGTTATCATCCAGTTAATACTTGTTAATATGTATTTTATTTTGTCACATTTGCAGAGCATCTCACCCATGCAAGCCAAAAGATTTACAAAGTTTAGGGAACGTAAAGGCCTCATTGAGAAGGACGTGGTAAATTATCCAGCTTTTCTCAATTTTTCATATGCATTTGTTTCATTATAGCAAGATAAACAGTATTGTGCTTTATTAGCTTATATGATAACCTACTATTTGTTTACAATGTGAAGGTGAGAACAGACCGATCAGTTCCATATTATGAGGGAGATGAGAATCCCCATGTTGCAGTTTTACGTGACATACTGTTAACATACTCGTTCTACAATTTTGACCTTGGATATTGCCAAGTAAGTTTAGATATAGACCTTTATCCCCATTCTTCTAATCTTAAGCTCTCGCTGTTTTGTTGTTTGCAACTTTTTGGTGTCAACTGCTCTCTGCTGTTTACAAATAGATACACTTCTGAATTGGGAACAACTATGGAGAACTAGAAGTAGAAATAATTTGATGTGCATTAGCTCCCTTAAATCATAGAAATAAAGAAAACATAGAAAAAAATAGAGAAATCGAAGAAACAATTCTAAATTTAGACTCAAAACATTATGTTATACTAGTGAAGGACCCGCGCGTTGTGCCAGGACGATTTCGTATAAATAAATAAATAAATAAATAAAGTAAAAGAAATAAAAAAATATTTGCTGCAATAAAAATATAAGAATAAATTATAGAAAGTAAAAAAAGATCTTGTCATAGTTTACTAAATTCTACTTGTTGAAAGGTAATATTGATACTATTAAGTACAACTTTTAGATATTTTCGTGTAAAATCATGGAGCTTACATGGATAGCTTATAGATTGTTGTTAATATAGCAATTATTTTTTATACTTGACTGGTACTTGTTGTTAAAATGTACTTCGTGTTGATGGCCGGGAGTGATAGGGGCCGGGGAGTACTATCACTCAGATGGAGCACCCAAAGGAGGATAAATTTGTGATTACATGAGAACTACCACCTATGAGGTCAACCTCTGGTGTAGTAAGAGATTTTTCTATGATAAGAGTGATGCTAGTAATAGATTGTTATCCTTTTGTGTTTCTGGAGTTGTTTCCTTAAAGATAAGATAAGTTGGGATGTTAAATTAGTGATCATTTTGTAGTTTTAGAAGTTATAACGGGAGATGATGCATGACATTTCTTACTTTTAGTTTGTTCCATCTGGAACATAGTATATGGTTTTTGTCTTAGATTTGAAATCATGGATTCCTATTGTGAATCATCAATTTCAGTATGTAGTTTACCAACTGCTATTAATGTTAATTTTTCTGTTATTTTCATGATCATCTTTGTTAAATCTGAGCATAAGTTTTATTGATTGTTATTAGAAATTCATCATTTTGTCTGTCCTAAAAGTGTATCTGTAGTCTTTGTGCATTTTGTAAGTACCTATTTTTGTAAGATCTGATACGCTACCAGTCAAATTCTCAAAACCAGTTAAAGTTCTACTGGGCATTCAATGAAACTACTTTTAGATATTTTTCTTGGATAAAATTTATCTATTGGTCCTTTAATTTTAAATTTCTCTGTCGTTGTTGTTAGTAAGCCTGCTTACCTGATATCACAATGATCTACAGGGAATGAGTGATCTTCTATCACCAGTATTGTATGTTATGGAGGATGAGTCTGAGTCATTTTGGTGTTTTGTTGCATTGATGGAACGGTTAGGACCCAATTTTAATCGTGATCAGAGTGGCATGCATTCTCAACTTCTGGCATTGTCCAAGGTACCTCTCAACTCACATTTCGAAGCTCTGTATGCACAATCAGATGGTTGTCTTTTGAATGGTACATTTTTCTTTTCTTACTTTGTTTTTATTGTTGCGTATTATCAGATATTTTGTGGAAATCTCAGTAAATCCATAAACTGATGAATAGTTAAATAATAAATCTTAGGAATCAATTATTCTTTTGTGTCTCACTAGTCTATGTGTGACACTTTGGGTGAAAGTACCTGTGCAGGAGTGTTGTGGACAGAAATTGAACCCGGTAGTATTGTTGTAAACTGAAATTGAGGGCTCAAAATAGCTGTCCTGGTTTTGGTCTGGGCCCCTAGTATTTTGAACTAGAGGTTTTGTTAATTTCAAGCAATCTGTATGAATTGAAACGTCTCAAAAATATTCACAGGATCACAATAAGTAAGGAATTGAATCTAGTCATATCAAGCATAGTTTCACAATATTTTGGTGCATGAATATGACATCATAATTTCCTTCTATAGCTGTCTATCACTAATAATGGAAAATATGCAAAGATTATTAGAATTTGATCTTCAGTGTCTGATCTTCCGTAACTGAACTTTTTTTGTGACACAATCTATCTTAAAGATAAATGTTAAATTTTGATCAGATGCCCTAGTCTCTAATCAGCACTGAGCCACTGACTGAAATCGAAACTGGTGGAGACCAAACATTTTTTGTTTCTGCCCACAGCTTTGGCCTGAACTTTAAATGATGCTGAATCTACGTTACTGTAGAATTTCAGGATAATCTGCATCTTTTAGGCCGGGTTGACGTAGCCCATTCTGACTCGACTTGTCACTGCATCTGTTCTTTCTTATCCTGACAACAAACTATTTTGCTTTGTTGGCTCATTTAAATTTTCAATTCAAAGTTCAAATTTAAATGTTAATTTTAAATTCAAATTTCATATTAAAATTCTGATTTTAAATTTGAAATCAAATTCAAATTCAGTTTTTGAATTCAAATTTTAACTTCAAATTCAGTTTTTGAATTCAAATTTTAATTTCAAATGCAAACTTCGAATAATTGAAATTTCAAATTCAAATTTATTCAATTTTGAAATACAAATTTAGATTTCTGAATTCACATTTTAGTTTAAGTTTTAATCCAAACTATAATTTCAAATTTATATTTTGATTTCAAATTTTAAATTCAAATTCAAATTTTCAATTCAAATTCAGAATTTGAATTCAAATCTCAAAATTTAATTCAAATTTTAAACTTAAATTTGAAAATCAAATCTTCAAAATTCAAATTGAAATTCAAGTAAAAATTCAAATTTTGAATTCAAGATTATATATTTCAATTAAAAGAGAAATCAAAATTTGAATTTATTTTGAATGAAATTTGAGGTGATTGGGGTGAGAGGGGTAACTTCAGAAATTTTCATAAACTATAGGATTACTTGCAATTAGTAATGTAAGATAGGTACATCCGTCCTTGGTAATATTTTTGGGGTAATCTTGCACTGTTAGTGATCCTACATTACTGAAAAATTACACGGGGAATGAATCAAATGCAGTAATCTAAAATGATTTCTGTAGGATTATCAGTAATCCTGGCAGGATAGCTTGAACTAAACGCGCTCATAAGGTCTGGCAGGAATCTCAATGATTGATTCTTAGGGCAAATGGCTTGGTTAGATTGCACGGACTTGCCGACGATAAGTTCTTCCGAGCTTGTCAGTCTTCCTTTTTGGTATTTGTCTTTTTCTTTGGGGGGTTGTGTGAAAGTGGAATTCTGAATGCTTATTTGGGTTTATGATCAGTGAATGATTCACCTAGTACTGCGTTTATTATCTAATTGGTCTAAAATCATCAAACTTCTTATTTCTGTTGTCAATTTGTTCGAGTCAAAAGTGATGAGGCAATTTTAAGTTATAGGATTTTCAAAGTAAAGATAAATTATTCACTGAAGTTATGGGATGATCTTAAATCCCCCAAAACTTCAAGCCATTTCTTGTAGGGGCATTCTCATTAGTTGGAATGTAGCATTTCTTTGTTTTGTTCATACAGTAATATAATGTCAAAATGCTAGGAATATTGAATTATTGTGTTAGATTTGCCACATCCCCAGTAATCCTTTATAGTAACACATATCAACCACCACTCAAACAAAATTAAATAACGTACATTATAAAAAAAATAAAATCTAAAGTTGATTTTTAACTCAACTTTAGATTTTTTTTTTAGTTTAAACTTCAAATTTTGAATTAAAATTTCAATTCTGAACTAATAACTTTTGGACTAAATATTTGCTTGAATTTCAAATTGAATTTGAATTTGAATTGTGATTTGAAATTTAAATTCAAGTTTTATTTTCAATTTACAAATTTAAATCTGTATTGAGTTTTTACTCAATGTAATTTGAAAGTTGAATTCAAATTTTATTTTATGTTCCAAATGAATTTTAATTGTGAATACAGTTTTATATTGTAAAATTATGAATTTAATTTAATATTTAAAATTTTAATTTATAATTTAAAAATTACATTTTGAATTGTGAATTTTTATTTTAAAATTTGAATTGGATATAATTTTTAATTTGAAATTTAATTTTAATTTATAAAAATACCAAATTTTATATAGAAAGGGTAACATACGAAGTTTGAGAAAAAATAAGATTACTCACGATCAGTAATGTAAGACACGCACCCTCTAGGTAATCAGATTACTCCTTTTTGGGTGCTTCTGATTATTTCCATAATGCAAGATTATCTTGCAGATTTCTGAACCATATCAACCAAATGCCATAATCTTAAATTCTCTTTCATAGTCCTTGCAAGAAAACACAAACCAAACTTCTCCTTATTGTCAAGTTTAATTGATATAGCAACTATAGTTATTAGCTTACCTTAATGCTCAATAATAATAATGATAATTAGCAAGGGATAATTTATCATGGGTAACTATTTAAAGCCTTGCAATTCAACCTCCCTCTTTATCCTGCCGACCCTGAGAATTCATCAATGCACTTTCCAATTCTGCCATGTACATGATATCTTCTCTGAGTGCGGTGAGATATTTGTTGCATGGTTCCATACTAGACCTCTGCGACTTTGGTTGCTGAAGAAGTGCCACATAAAACTTCTGCTAGGCACGTGTGACGCCCCGCTTCCAAGAGGGGTCACCCATCCTAGAACTACTCTAGCCCTACACTTGTTCAACCCTTTTAATCTCTTAGATCTAGCTACCGCCCAAAAATACTATAGCTGGGATAAGAGATTTAGCCCTACTATACTTTATATATAGGACTATTTCAAATCCTCAGGGTGTCACTGTCACGCTCCGGGACCCAGCGGAAGCCCGCCCGGTGCGTGTCCAGACCCGCCATATGCCTACAACATATAAGGCGTTTACAACAAAGCGATAAATAAAACAAGAATAAACAAGTATCTAGAGATATCAGAGCATACAACACTAGATTCTAATGACAAGAGGAAAAGTAAAAGAACTAATCCACTAATATAAGCCATAAAGTAGTACAACATAAAATTCCAAATACAAGTGCTAAAAGTACGACAATGATGGTCTCTACATAAAGGTACGAAAACTCACACTCTCTACACTAAGTACAAAATAGAGAGATGAATCACCTAGTAGAACATACTCCTCGCTATCTAGCTAGTAGCGATCCCTTTTCCGCGATCCCGAACCTCTCCCGGGGTGGATGGCTCTGTAAAAACATCAACAAAACAGAGGGCGTGAGAACTATTAATGTCATGCCCCGGGACCGATCCCTTTGGTCTGTCCGGGCAAGTCGAACAGACGCCGAACGGACAGAGCCTCTCCTGTCCGCCCAAGGCTCAATACATGCACAATTCAAGCAAAGAGAATGCACAAGCGGAAACATACAAAATGGCTTACACGGGGGTAAGCAATAGCCAAAGTGAAAGAATACTAATCTATGCAACATACGAGTAGAATGATTCACTTTAAACCATTTACAAGCATTCACCTTTACATTCACGATTCTTTTACCATATACATGCTTTTCATCATTTCTTTTTACATCACATTTCCTTAAAATAGAAAGCTTACATTCATTCTTTAACATCTCTAATCATCAAATACAAAAGATGTTATAAGGGTATGCTGCTAGCAAAATATGGAACCCGACTCGGGTGGCCTCTGTTTATGGCGCGATACCATTACCGCGATCGTCCGTTGGCTCACTCAGTCCGGGCTCTGTGGAAATAGTGGGGTGAGAACTACAACGAAGTTCCCAATGGGTTCGGCCCCCAAACTTGCCGACTTTCCCACTATGTCTAAATCAGGCATAATAAAAAGAATAAGCAGATAGATAGTAGCCGAGCTATAACAAATGCAGCTAATATGCCTGAACAATAATACTCAATAATCATGCTCAATGAAATATTCATGATGAATGCAAGTTCTTGGTTCACATTGTTCAATCTCATGGCTAACCCGTAGGTGTCGCCCAAGTAACTCACCAACTCGTAATCCCAATTGTCGAGCGAGACTACTACAACTCGATAGGGACCGTCCTCTGGGGAGACTACTACACCCAGTGATGACTACTCCGGAGCTCATCGCTCGAGGGGGTGCGACCCCCCTCAAGCCAAGACGTAAGGCGAGTATGATCCAATCCTTAACTCTAAGGATGTCAAGTTCAATCCATTCCTTAACTATAAGGAGACAATGCACTTATGACTCTTTAACTCTAAGGTTGTCATGTCATAATGCCAACTCTCACATGCACTTGCATTTTCTACATTCCTTTAGTGTCATTTACACTACATGTTCTTGGTTCTCAACTCTAGCATTCATTGCCCATTAATGTCACTCTTGTTCGCTAAAGGTCAATCACACTAACTCTAGTGTCAAGATCTCATTAATGCCACACACTAACTCTAGTGTTATCTTTTCATTTACTAATGCCGCTCGATCTATATATCATAGTGTCACATTGTTCTTTGTCTTAACTAGGTTTTCATATCTCATCTCATGCATACTTAGGGTTCTTAGGTTCTCAACCGTCTCATAATGCATTTGTACTCACAATATGCAACAACTCACATAATAATCTTCTCAATTACCCTAATATGCATGATTCAACAATACACTTATGCTTAATAAGTGACACATTAGACATAAAGAGAAGTTCAATGATTTTGAGAAGCACCACCCACCTCGTAGGCTTGCTAAGGTGCTCGGGTTCAAATTTCACGATTTTTAGCCACCAATTTCCTTGCCTGCGGCAAAACGAAGCCAAATTAGGCTTTTTCGCTCATAACTTCGCATAGACTTTTCGTATCGACGAACCGAGCGCACCAACGTGTCGGAAATACCCCCAATTAGGTTTCTATAAGGTCAATTTGTCTTTAAAACCAACCAATGCAAAAGCCCCAATTTGGGTGCCCTAGCTATAGCTTACATATAAAACCCTTGTTTTGATCTTTAAGAGAAGCAAAGAAAAGCTCATTAACTCCTAGAGAACCCATCAAAACCATTTCTAGGTCCATTCAAACCCATCTTAGGGTTCTACCATGAGAAGGGGCAAAGCTTACCTCAAAGCTTTCCCTTTTCTTGTGCTAGGGAAGAAGAAGGAGAAACTCCACCCTTTTGTCTTCTTCTCCACCAAGCCCTCCTCGCTCCACCTTCTTGAGAGAGAGAGAGAGAATCCTAGAGAGAGAGAGGGAGAGAGTTTTGAGAGAGTGTAAATGAGAGGAGAGAGCTCTCACCCCTCCCATAAGACCCCACTCATGTAACATTTGCCAAAACACCCCTCAACTCTCACCTTAATACACTGCCCAGATTGGGCCCTTTTCGCATACGGGGACCGGTCTCTCCCCTCAGGGACCGGTCCCCGAGAGCTATTCTCTTGGGACTTAGCCAATTTTCCCACTTCTGGGATTCCACGCGCACGGGGACCGGTCTCTCCCACCAGGGACCGGTCCCGGAGAGCTAGTCTTGCAATACTTAACCGTTTTCACAATTTTCACACCTACGGGGACCGGTCTGTCCCACCAGGGACCGGTCCCCGAGAGCTAGGTTGCGCGCAGAGTTTTCTGCCCAGCCCAACACGCGTACGGGGACCGGTCTCTCCCACCAGGGACCTGTCCCCGAGAGCTCAAAAGCTGCAGTTTGCAGATTTTTGATTCTCTAGCTCTCGAAGATCCCCTACAATGCACTTTTTGCATTTTAGACGCCTTCGGCCTTTCCGAAGCGTCCCAACCTCGCACTTTGGTCATTTTGACTAACGAACGATATTTGTTTAACGAGGTTTCGGTATATTACAATTAAATAATATTTCCCAGTGGGCAAATCGCCGACCTTCGCAAAAAACACCACTAGGCTGAAGAGGCAAAAGTAATATGTTCGAACATTTAAATGAAATGTACAACATGTATGTTAAGCATGGAGTAAACTTACTAAACTACTGTCTCTACTTAGCATGAATTTTCACATGTATAAATGCTATTCTACATGATTATGCATAAGTATAATCAACATGATGTCCACAAGTACAGCTAGTAAAATGTCATTGTTTACTAATTTGTCTAATGTTCACTTTGCTTTTTGGTTTATTATTGTTTCAATCATAAGGGACCTATACAAGGGTAGTCCGGCTTGCGCCGTGCCTAATGGCCCCGTGGTAGTTAACATTCCCACCTTAGGAATTAGCCTCTTCCACGGCATCCCATTTCGGCGCCCAATCCCGCACAGGCGAGCTTATGTCGCGATGGCTATCTCCGGAGTGCTAGCTTGTGGGGAGCCACCCTCACAAGCATGTGCGAATGAGC
The DNA here is from genome assembly GCF_001540865.1 of Ananas comosus. Lineage (NCBI taxonomy): Eukaryota > Viridiplantae > Streptophyta > Magnoliopsida > Poales > Bromeliaceae > Ananas > Ananas comosus. The sequence continues at coordinate 7,372,426 of NC_033622.1, forward strand.
ACAATGGCAAGCAAGCGAAATTATCTGTTTCAAGTCCAATGTCATCATGCCTAAAACATGGTATAAAAGCTAGTGATTCAAAGGCCTATCACTATGTCATCGTGTAGAAGTTTAACCATTCACTAGGTTGAATGCCTCTTTATGGCATTTTTGTCCACTATGTCAAGCATGAGTTTTATATCCAAGAGCATAATATTCTAGTCAATTTCATCACATGAGATATGATTCCCAATCACATAAAAGAATGCTATTCATACGCATGGTTACAATGCACATATCTCTACTACATAGAGGTGATTTTTCATAAAACATAACGTATGCATTTTAAGCATTCTAAAATTCATATATGCTCTATCTAGCATGACTATGCATGAATTTCTATTTTTACAACAAATAAAATAACATAGGGGCAGTTTACCCATTTCGGTGAGGTTAAACCCACCAAGAACTCCTTGCAACTTTTTCGTTTGCGCAAAAGAAGGTGTCCACTAGCCTCGTAGCTCCCTAAAGGAAATTCTAAGAGGGATAAGTGAAACGAACGAACACTACAAGTGTCAAACTTTAACCAACCCAAGAAAAGGGCAAAATGGTGAAAGTCTCTCTCAATCTTCAAATGAGAGCTAGAACTCTTCAAAACCAACCTAAAGGAAGGTTCCAAATCAATCAATTAAGTTTCAAAAGCTACAAATCAAAAATCCCCAAATAAACCCTAGATTTTACATTTCTAGGTTTTCATCTCAAAAATCCTTCAAAAACTTGATCGAAAGAGAGGATCAAGGTTACTAACCTTTCTTGATTCTCCAAACCTAGCTAGGATGGTGCTAGAGTTGTAGTTCCCTCTTCAAACAAGCTCTAAACAATGCTCCAAAGCTTCACCTATGGAGAAAAAGTCACCATCATGCCAAAAGGGGAGCAAAAGAGGTGATTAATTCTCCAAAAAACCAAGAAAAAGGGAAGAAAATCAAAGAGGGGAAGTGGAGAGGCCCCCTACCTGGTTCTCCACTGTTCCAAGCTCAGGGAGCCCTAGAAGGGATGTGGGGTGCTTTATAGAGTTGCTACAAATGCAAAAACACCCCTAAAAAACAAGGAGTCTGCATACTGCACTGCGTACCGGTGACACGGGATTTGGTATCGGTACCAAGCAGCAGCATGCGCAAACTCGAGCCTCGGGTTTGCGAGAAAACGTACTGGGTATCGGTACCAGCCCGATGCAGTACCGGTACCAGGTCCAGTACCGGTACCAGGTTGATGCGGTATCGGTACTTTGCCCTGCAGAGTCAACCCGAGAGCAGTCCAATTTCTTCATTTTTGGGACTTTGGCGCTAAGTGTTAAACCTCACTTCTCGGGATGCGAGTCATAGGCCGGTACATAGTCAACGACGCTCCAGAATACTTAGAAAGACTCGGAACACAGATCAAACACTCGAATCTTGCAATTTGCTAAAGTTCAGTGTGTTACAGTCACATTCCTCATACCCTCCTTCCCTCCCCCCTCTTTAAGCACTGATATCCCTGCCAGGCTCAAGCATACTCACGCACCAGGCGATATGAGAATCGTCGTCTCGCTAGCCTTAGCCGATCTTGTGGGAAGCCGCATCCGCTAGGAACGGTTGTCAACCAGGGAGCCGCACTTTTGCCAACTGTGTGACTTTGGTTCAGCTGAGACTCATCTCACACTTTCGATTGGTGATTGCCGCTGATATCAACTATGACGGCCCGCTTCTCAGGGGGTTCATCCATCATAAAACTACTCTAGTATAAAGACTCGTTCAACCCTCTTAACCTAGCAGTAGCATTTTGGGTCATGACTAGTGCCACAGTTGGTATCAGAGCCAATCATCAGCCGGAAGTGTGAGATGAGTCTCTACTGAGGCAGAGTCATATAATGGGCACGAATGCAGCTCCCTAGCTGACAACTATTGTGGATAGATCACGACTCACACAGAGGTCTGCTAATGCTAGCAAAATGAGTATCACATCGTTTAGTACTTACGAGTGTATTTGAGCCCGACAAGAATGTTGGGGCTTAAAAGGGGAGGGGGAATGTGACACCTCTAGAACTTGAAAGTTATATATATAAGGTATAATAGGGCTTAACCTCTTACTTGGCTATAACATTTTGGGCTATGGTTAGGCCCAAGAAGTTAAAGAGAGTTGAGCGAGCCTAAAGCTAGAGTAATTTTAAGATGGGTGAACCCTGATAGAAAGTGGGGTGTCACAACTTTCTTGTTGTCCTCTTTTTAATATTTGAAGCTATTTATAATTGTTATATTACTAAGTTAACTTTCTTTATTCAACGGGTTTACTTGTTTTCTAATTTTTCAAAAATGCTGGATTTGTTCGCAGGAACTTTTTTTATAACATTTCCCAATAATTATACTTTTTTATAACCTTGTTTGACATCGTTGTTGTTTTTTGTTTCTTTAAACACTAATTTTATGTGAGTTGATTTACTGGCAGAAAAACTTTGTTGTTGTTGTCAAGATTGGTTAGACACCTGGCCAAGTGATGGATGAGAAATATATTTCTAAATCTTAAAAGAAAAAAAATAGTGTTCAATATTTTTTTTTTAATTTTTTTTATGGGTTGCCAAACAGCTACCTTGAATGTAAGGATTGCAGCAAACCATCATCCCCTCCACTATTTCTTGTAGAAATTCTGTTCAAAAAACAAAAAAAAAATGGCAACAAGGTCAAACAAGGCCTAAATTTGTTGTCTTGTACCCGGGTTGCTAATGTAATTTGGCTTCTGGAATGGCATTGTTGACACTCTTTTCTATCTAAGAGCAACATTTTTTTTTAATTGTTTTTCAGTTGGTGGAGATTCTTGACAGCCCTTTGCACAACTACTTTAAGCAGGCCGATTGCTTGAACTATTTCTTTTGTTTCCGCTGGATTCTTATACAGTTTAAAAGGTAAGCCTCTTTCAAAGTATAATTCCATACAAGTCATGATGCTCCAAGTTCTGCTTTCTTTTTATTTCAACGTGTAATAGTTTCCTATTGTAGCTTGTGAAACCAAAAGATACTGGACAATGTGTATCTGAGCGATACACTTAATTAAATATATTTTCATGGATGAAATTTGCTATATGGAAGGTTTCCTTCTGGATAATTGATCATTTCTCTTTTGAAAATTTCCTCGTGGAATCAGGTTGGTTGGTTCTAGTATTTGTCAACCAAGTGAAACTTTATGCTTGCTATTATCTTTTGGTAGACATGAATGGAGCTTCTTCTGCATTTCAAAACAAACTTTGTTAGCTTTTCTTATACCAACCCTAGCAAAGAGTGGCGTAAGGCAGCAAAAACAGTGGGCTGCGAAGTTGTTTTTGAAAATTTTCTTGCAAGGCTGATAATTCTTCCAGAGTCCTCTTCTGTATAAAACTCTAGCACATCTTTATAGGTGTTTTCCTGCCGTATCACAATATCTGATGCTGCGACCCCCTTTTCACTCTCTCTTGTGTTATTACAGGGAATTCGAGTATGATCAGATAATGCGATTGTGGGAGGTACTGTGGACGCATTACCTGTCGGAGCACTTCCACTTGTACCTATGCGTTGCAATCCTGAAGAGGTACCGCAAGAGAATCATGGGGGAGCAGATGGACTTTGATACCCTCCTTAAGTTCATCAATGAGCTCAGTGGCCACATCGATCTTGATTACTCCTTGAGGGATGCTGAGGCTCTGTGTGCGTGTGCTGGAGAGAGCGGAGCTGCCTGTATTCCACCCGGGACCCCACCGTCCCTTCCAATTGAAACCGACGGTGGGCTTTATCCACAAGAAGACGACGTACTGTGAAAATGTTTCAACCTGAAACTAGATTGTTTAGATTTACTTTCTGATTTTTAAGTACTTTGGCGTATTATATGAATCGAAATGATATTCTGTAAATAGATAATGGTGGGGTGACTGCAGTGCTTTGCACCATACGCATGTATTTGTTTTCATGAAGAATCAATAAGTAGATTATTTGAAATTATACTAGGGGGTTGTAGCGTCAAGATGAAAGGAGAAAAAAAAGAAACAAGAAAAGAGTAATATCTATTTTTGTTCAAAACGAAGCTGATATTCCATACCAGAGCAAATCAGAATTCTTCTCTCTAGGTTACGGACAACAGTTTAGGGAGAAAGACTTGGTTTATTCCATACGCAGCGATCCCGTGTTTAACCTAATCAAAACGAAATCATCTCTGAAAGAGGCGTACAACGCTACACAGCCCACGTTTCTTTAATTGTACAGTGCGTGACTTTGGATGAACAAAGACTCGAATCTATACACCGAGAATGTAGCATCAATTGCAGCCACCTCTGCAGCAGACAGCGGCCATCACCAACTATCCGCATCTCTGTGAGTTATGAAACCTAGGATCTAGTAGGTTATATTAACGCTGGAGGGGGATAAATAAGTTGTATAGCTCAAGAATAAAATAAACTTGATGCAATCAAAAGTAAATGCGGAAAATAAAAATTAGCACATTAAAATTTATATAAGAAAATTATGTAAAACCTTCAAATAGGAGTAAAAGGAGTAAAACGCCATAGGATTGAAAACACCAAAATAATCTTGTCAGGCCCCGATTCTATCGCGGAAGCCTATGGGGATGTCAACAGATCCGTCGAAAAGACGGAATTTTTTCTGTCCGAGCGAAGCGTCAATAAGGCAAAACAGTAGCAAAGCAATTCTAATCCCAGAATCAACAACGAACAATTTGTAGACTCTACAACTAAGATTCAACATGTATCAGAGCATTATAAATAACATAAAACTACTATACATCCATTATACATGAAATCACAATTGGAAAATATAAATATAAAAATAAAATGCCATGACCTCGTCAGTCCTAATGTACAGTACATAATCCAAAAACTAACTAGCTGAGTGCTTCTGTATAGCTCATAGACACAGGTAGGAGTCGCTCGCTATCTACGGTGCGATCCTCTTACCTGGAACAACTACCGGCTCACAAAACCCTGAAAAGTAAACTACAAGAGAGCGTGAGAACTACTAAACAGTAGTTTCCAGTGGGTACGGTCAACGACAACCATAGCTCACCCACTAGGTCTACTCGGAGTAAAGATAGGTAAAGAACTGAATAACAAATATAATAACCTGAATAGAACTCCAATCACGTCTATCATGCTTCTACACAATACTACCTTGCCATGCAATCAGCTAAAGCACCCAATATAAATGTATAGTGTAACGTAATCATATATGTAACTAACCCTGTCATGCATCAACTAGAGTACTAATAATAAATGCAAAGTATCACCCACTCATACACATCTAACCCAATCAACACACTGTAACCCAATTATAAACTGACTAACTCAATAGTTCGATCGAACCTGCGCCCGCCAATTACCCAGACTACGCTTCCGTAGGTGCGTCCGTCAACACGTAGGCTATGCCTCCAGCCCGGATACCACTCCCATAGGTGGTCTGTCTTTCCAAAAGGAAATATCTCTGCTAAATCACAACTAGCACTCCGGAGTGAAGAGCCGGGACTGATTTTAAAAGCCCTTTATTAATGAATACCAATTTTGAAATCAGAGTTACGAAAAACGTACCTTTTTTTTTTTCAACCTGGCCCACGTGACGTACAGACCCGCCACAAATATAAAGTTACTCTGTCCACTCTGACAGAGTCTCCTTTGTATTTGCACGGCGTACCAACAACAATATCAGGATCACAACAAAAACTTATATTCACCAATCCAAAAACAATTCATGCGATACATTTCCATACAGCTAGCGATCCTTAGAGATGATGCATGCCTCTAAACACTCCTTAGGCGCTAGATGATGCGATACACAGTACAACAGTCATCCTATTTGAAAGTGCTCCCCATCCGAAAGCTTTATTTTTAAACTCTATTCATTCATTCATAAAATTCATTCGACAATCTTTTAAAATTGTTTCCCACTCGGAAACTCCATTTTGAAAACCGACTACCTCGAGGGGTAGAAAAATCACGATGCATAAATCCAATGCCAAAGATCCATAAATCTCCAATTATTCCACAAATTCCGTTTGCATGCATAAAAGGAAATCACCAACTCAAACATTTCACAAATACTCAAACAGTAGTATTCAGCATCTAACTCAACCATTTAATTATTTAAATTACTAATGCGGAAATGAAATATAATCAGGGTGACGATTGCTACTGTAGCCTAGCTAGGACGTCCTCCTATCGAGCCCAAAAGCCAATTCCTTGTCCGAACCATCTGGGGAAATGGGGGGTGAGAAAACACAATCAAGGTTTCACAATGGGTACGGCAGAGCTACGAAGGCAAATCGTATTCATTGGAAAACAAAGGAGATAGAACAACATATATGATATGATGTAAGAGCAACTACAATAGTAATAGAAATAGGATAGTAAATGAGTAAGAACCGAACTACTACTATAACAAAAACTCAACTGAGCAAATGCATCAAGGTATATAATCCAAAACCAAACCCAATTTGGTGCCTGCCATATTGGTCCGTAGACCTCAAGCATTGCCTGTTACATTGCTTGCACCGACCTGATTCATCCGTCCACTGAACGATCTATCCGGATAAGTACACCTCCGGTCGGTGGCCAACCCGACCTGGTATCAATGAATACACCAAAGTGCTGTGATTAAGTCATGCTGATATGCTCAATGCGAAAGCCGGCTGAAGTTGGTGCCTTCGCCAAAGCCAGATATAAGGGCGTACAATGGCGAACCACGATCAACTAGATCGAAACACACGACAAAGGAGTCGATGTGTTGCCTGGACCCAAGGTCCACAGATATACAACATATGCAAGCCTGCTCTACATGTCTATCCACAACTATCATCATGCAATCAACAAGGTATATATAAACAAACGATAAACAAACGTAATCGACATGTAGAGACTACGATACTGATATGAAAGAATAGAGGAAAGTGAAACGATCTCACTGACTACCAGCTCGAAGCACCCACCTTCACTATCGCGTCGAAAACCTAGGTGCGCAACAAGTCAACCGGATCTACGAAGATCCACCGGATCAGTAACCAACCCACCAATCCAACATACTCAACTCACAAACCCCACACAAATCCCCAAAATCGGTTTCCTTAAACCGATTACCGTAACTTGCCAGAAGTCCCGAAAATCACACTGGGACGCCGTCGGGACCCACTAAGTGTCCCGAAACTCACCGACTCGTGTCATGAGTCACCCGCTGCCACAAAACACATCGATTTGGATGTCTTGGCAGCAAGCACAAGGTAACACAAACAAATAATTATCGTCGGATAATTGTTCGGATCCGGGTTTCCAGAAGTGCCAATTTCGACACCAGAACCCACCGTTGTTAAGTATTTTGTATTGGCAAGTTTCGTGATTTGAGTCGGAGTCTTGAAGGGTTCGGTGCGTGATTGAAGAAGATTGAAGAATCCAAGACTTCGAGAACACAGAAGCATCTCACGACATGAATCACGATGCTAAGGTAAGGTTTTAATTCATGTTATGGTGATTCAAGCTTAGTTATGACATTAGAATCATGCAAATCAATGATTTATGGATTAGGAATTGGTTTTGATACTTTTGAAACCTGAGAGTGCTACAATTCTGGAAATTGCGCAGGGTACCGGTACTGCACTGGTTCCGGTATAGCATTGGTCTGGTATGCAGCTTGAGGAATTTTTGTTCCGTCACTTGGTACCGGTACCAACTTGATGTAGTACCGGTACGCCGTGTAAAAGTCCAAAATCTTTCTAATCCGACTCTAATTGATTCTAAAGTCTATAAATAAGCTATTAGGGTTCTTTAATTGATAGAACATTACGAGAATTCATATTTGAGAAACCCTAGAGGCTAGGATTTCGTTCTAAACCTATTTTCTACAAATTAGCCTCTTTTAGATCAATTCGAGATATTGAAAATTGCTATCTATATGTCAAATGATCTATGCTTTGCTTAGAGATTCTTCTCTGGTTTTTATCGATACTTTAAGCGAAGGATCACCATAATCATGATGTTCTTCATAGACGGCGTCGTGGATTCGCCATGATCAAGGTGGTTCGAGGATTCGGATCGTGAGTTCGAGGATTCGAGTAGCGTTCGTGGATTCGGACGTGTGCGAGGTGTTCGTGGATTCGAACGTGAGGGCGTGGACAACCCGGAGGATTGCGCGAGATTCATAAGAGGTTAAGAGAGGTCGAGTCCGTGGGTCGGTAATCACCTTGTAATCTTTTCTCTTAGTGAATTATTTTTTTGCGTGTTGGTCCCGTAGGTTTTTACTCTAAGTTGGAGTTTTTCCACGTAAATCTTGGTGTGATTTTTATTTTCCGTATTTAATTTTTATGGCATTGAGATTTGTGGTTTTTGGCCGATTCACCTATTCACCCCCCCTCTAGGTGTTTGATAGTATCTAGATAAAAGATCCTAGGGCTCCTCGTAACTTACAATTTGTAACGCACTGGACCTGTGCAAATTGCGAGGTTCGAGTGTTTGACTTGAGTTTTGAGCTTTTACACACCTTGTGGAGGGTCGTAGACGGTGTTCCAACCTGTAGTTCGAAATTCTGGATTTTTTTGGCTAAGTCCTGAAAGTTTCACTCTCGGGGACCGGTCCCTGGTGGGAGAGACCGGTCCCCCTGAGGCAACCGGTCCCCCGGGTCAGAGAGACCGGTTCCCGAACGCGTGGCTGCGGGAGAGTCCTGAGGGACCGATCACATGTGGGGAGAGACCGGTCCCTCCACCCGAAATTTGCCCAGATCTGGCTGTGTGCAGGTTGCAAAGTTGAGGGACTTTTTTGAATTTTGTTGCTTTAGAGGGCCTATATGGCTTTTCCTCTCCCTTTCTCCCTCATTTCTCTCCCTCACACTCTTTCTTACACTCTAGAAAGAGAAGAAGAAGGAGAAGGAAGAAGGAGGAGAAGGAGGAGAGGAGGGTGGGCAAGCTTGGAGGAACTTTGGACATCTTCCCCTCCCTCTTTTCTCACCATTAGAGAGGACCGGAGCTTCGTTGGAGGCTTGTTGGAGGAGAGATCTTCCACCCCACTTGATTTTGAGCCCAAGTTGAGACTTCTTTTGAGGTTAGTAGCACGATTCCATCATTTGATTCATGTTTTAGAAGTTTTCTTGAGATGAAACCCTAGAGATGGAAACTTAGGGTTTTTTTTTTTGGGGTTTTTTGATTAGAAGCTTTTAGAGCTCATCTAATTGGATTAGAATCTTGATTTAGGTTACTTTGGAAGGGATTTAGCTTCCATTTGGATTTTTAAAGAGAATTTCTAAACTATAGGTGAGTTTTTGACCCTTTGTTAGAATTGGTTAATGTTTGAGTCTAGGACTTTTCGTAACGTATGTGTATCTCTTCTTTTGTGACCTTTAGGGTACTAAGAGAATTATGGACAACTCTGTTCGGCGAAACGAAGGAGTTTTAGTGGTGCTCGGTGGGTTTGATCTCACCTAAGAATGAGAAAATATCATTTTGTGGATTTAAGTATCGTAAAATAAAAAATCATGCATTTTCATGTTAAATGTATTATTTATAAATTTTAGAATGCTTAAAATGCTTATGTTGTATACAATGCATTTTTCGACCTCTATGTAGTAGAGAGCTTGCATGTGAGACTTATGCATGAGTTTAGCATTTGTATTTGGGACTTAGAATTGTGTTTCATTTGGTGAAATGACAATGATTATATATACCCTTGGTCATATAAGAAAACATTAGGTCATGAAGTGGCTTGGGACTTGAATGTCATGTGAACGTAGTAAGCTAATGTCATAAAGAGACATTAAGCTTGGGCTATATGTGAACTTAGTAAGCTAATGTCATAAAAAGATATTGAGCTTGGGCTATATGTGAACGTAGTAAGCTAATGTCATAAAGAGACATTGAGTTTGGGCTATATGTAAACTTAGTAAGCTAATGTCATAAAGAGACATTGAGCTTGGGCTATATGTGAACCTAGTAGATAATGTCATAAAGGGGCATTAGACTAGAGTGGTTTGTGAATCTAATGTCATAAAGGGGCATTAGGCTTGGAATATGTGTGTGTTAAGGATTTTGTATTGGCAAGTTTCGTAAAGTGAGTCAGAGTTTTGAAGGATCGAAGTGGATTGACAAAGATCGAAGAATCCAAGACTTCGAAGAAATCAGAAAATACCTCACGACGTGAATCACGATGCTCAGCTAAAGTTTTAATTCATGTTATGGTGATTCATATTTAGTTATAGACATTAGAATCATAAACTCAAAGTTTAATGGATTAGAAAGTGCCTCGGAACGTTGTTAAACCCGAAACGGTGCAATGTGTGAAAAAATGCACTGTGTACCGGTACAGCAATTGACCAGTACCGGTACAGCCATCAACTTTGGCAACGCAGATTTTTGTTCCGTCATCGTGTAACCGGTGACAGCCTTTCGTGTACCGGTCACTGTGTAAAATCGTGAAAACTTTCTAATCCGACTCCGTTTGATTCTAAAGTCTATAAATAAGCTATTGGGATTCTCTAACATATCATGCATCACGAAAATACATGTTTGAGAAACCCTAGAGGCTCGGATTTCATCTAAAACCTATTTTCTACATAAAGCCTCTTTTAGGTCAAATCGAGATTTTGGATTTTGATATCAATATGTCGATTTGATCTCCGCTTCGCTTGGAGTTTGCTTCCCTGGTTTTTATCGATACTCTAAGCGAAGGATCACCATACACATGATGTTCTTCATGGAGGCGTCGTGGATTCGGCGTGATTGACGGCGGTTCGTGGATTCAGATCGTGGGCTTGCGGATTCGAGTGGCGTTCGTGGATTCGGACGTGTGCGAGGCGTTCGTGGATTCGAATGTGATGGCGTGGACAACCCGGAGGATTGCGCGAGATTCATAGGAGGTTAAGAGAGGTTGAGTCCGTGGAGTCGGTAATCACCTTGTAATCTTTTCTCTTAGTGAATTATTTTTTCGCGTGTTGGTCCCGTGGGTTTTTTTCCAAGTTGGAGTTTTCCACGTAAATCTCGGTGTGATTTTTATTTTCCGCATTTATTTTTATCGCATTGAGATTTGTGGTTTTTGGCTACTACACCTATTCACCCCCCTCTAGGTGTTAGATACAATCTAGATAGATTCTTGGGCCCCTCAAAATTTTCAATTGGTATCAGAGCAAGATCTAGATAAATTGTTTATCTAATGGCAAAAGGCGGAAACATTAATCGACCACCGCTCTTTGATGGCACAAACTATGCCTATTGGAAAGTTCGCATGAGAGCTTTTCTAATTGCAATCGATGAGCGCGTTTGGCAATCAATCGAATTTGGATGGAAACATCCTATTGAAAAGGTCGAGAATGTTGAAACGCCAAAACAACGGAACAAGTGGACGAAAGATGAAAACGAGGCATCTTCGTTTAACGGTAAGGGTATAAACGCTTTATTTAATGCATTGTCTCAAACGGAGTTTACTCGTGTTTCGGCGTGTGAAACCGCCAAGGAGATTTGGGATACTCTACAAGTTACGCATGAAGGAACGAGCTTAGTAAAGGTCCAAAAATTGCAAATGCTAACAAGCAAGTTTGATTCTATTTGTATGGATGAAAATGAGACCTTTACCGAGTATTATACGCGTTCACAAGACGTTGTCAATACATGCGCTAACTTGGGAGAGAAAATCCCGGATTCAAAAGTTGTTAGAAAGATTATTCGAACTCTTACGGAACGCTTTCGGGCAAAAGTTGCCGCGATCGAAACCGTTAAGCATCTGGACGAGATGAAAGTCGAAGAGTTAGTAGGCGCTTTACAAATGTATGAGATGACTTTTCCTACTAATCAATCTTCTTCCAAGTCTTTCTCTAAAAGCACAGGGGTTGCATTAAAGTCGACGAAGGAGGAAGATGAGGATTCAAATTTCGATGAAGATGTATCTCTTGCTGATTTCGAACATCAACTTGCAGTATTAACGAAGAAGCTCAATGAAGCGGAATCGACGGTCAAATCATCTAAAGACAAGATTGGATTTTTGGAGCATCAATTTGCGGAAACCTACAAATCCAATCAATCCTTGACCAACCAAGTTTGACAACTCCAATCCGACATACAAAAGTTCTCATCGGGATCAAAGAAATTTGACCATATGTTCGGGTTGGGTCAAACGGATAAGTTAGGTCTCGGATATGAAAGAGTTTTTGTTGAGAAGGATTCTAAATCAACTTCGAAAGCCTCAACAACTTTGAAAGACAAGGCATGTCATCGATGTGGCGTCAAAGGACACATAAAAAAGAATTGCCCTAACAAAGAAAAGATGAATCGATCGGCAAGGTCTTCACATCGATCGACAACATCTAAACCTCAAGCAAACCGGTTTTCTTATGTGCAACATCAAATCCGACCGAACCCAAAAGCTAATCGGATTTCTAAACCTCAACGACAAATTCAACCAAAGCCTCAAGCAAAGAAACCACCAACGGTTGATAAAAAATCTAAGCAAACGGCACCAAACGTAAACTAGCTGAGAGGACCAAAGATCCGACAAGTTTGGATCCGAAAAGGTGATATCTTTCCTTACTTCTCGTCTTAGTTGTTTTTGATTTCTTGAGTAGTGCTTTGATAGGTGCTTATTGCATATTTTTATTTATTGCATTACATGTTTAAATGATCTTTGGTGCTTTGAATTTTGTTTGTTTAAAAATCATTTTGAGGAAAGGTGTTTAAGAATTCAAAATTTTTTTTTTTCTGAGAAAGGAGATGCTTGAGAATTATTATTTTGAGGAGAGCAATTTTTTCGAAGTCGCTTAAACGGTATTTAACTTCACAATCATATTAAGCTAAATTCATATTAATTATCGTTTTTACTCCACCTTTTTATAATTTAATATATGATTTCTTAATTCATATATTCATCAAAATTTTGAAATCAAATTTGATCTCTTGGTGATTAATCTATGTCGGTTGTGTGTGTTGAATATGATAGATGGATATTCGCTAATAGACTAAAATTTGTCAAAATATTTTCAATTGTGAGATTGTCTAATTTAGGGAGAGTTTGAAATTAAAAAAAAAGAAAAACTCCTATGTTTAAAAAGATGTGGAAAGAGTTACATCCAAAAGGGGTGTGAAAACTACGACCACATGTAGGAAAGAGCTACCACCCCGGTCGTCCGGCAAGTGTGTGAAGCTACCACATGAAGATTGAGTTGAATAACCGAAAAGGTTGAGAAAAATTTGGATATTTTAAAATTTTCGGAGTTGTAAGGTGATAGTTTGAAAAAGATGCTCAAAGAGCCAACCCCGGTATAATATTAGTTAAATCTCTATTTTGAATGTATTGTGACAAATTGGTGTCAATTTTGCCGAATTTCTAAAAATCATTTTTCGTGAACCGTTACATCTTAATGATTTTGAAACTTGAGATCGTTTTTGATAATAAAATTTTGATGTTTCGATGTATTTTGAAATCTTATAATATTTTATTCTCATTATAGTGATTTTTGGAGTAAAATCCTTAATTTATATAAAATTAATTTAATTTGATGGTTTTTTAAAGTAAATTTTTCGAAATCTGGGGATGTGTGCCGGTACACAATCCCGTGTACCGGTACGGTTACTGTAGCCGCGGAAATATAACCGGATACAGGGCTTTTATTCTCTCTCAAATTCGAACCAAACTTCGTTCTCTCTTTCTCTAAAAATCCCTGGTGCCTTCCTCTTCCAGATCTACATGATTTCCCTCAGAAATTTGTGAGTATTTAGCTTGGATTTAATCGTTTTATCGCATTCATGCCTATTTTTCGAAAATATTCCGAGTTGAAGCTAGATCTCTATTTTGATTCGTTTTTGATACAATTTTTTGTTGTAGATCAGTGCTTAATGACATTATCTTGCTTCTAGAACACTTGAATCACATCAAAACACATTATTTTTTGCTGATCTATTTTCTAAGCTTCATTTTGCATGTAATTTCGGGATTTTTCATAAAATGTGATTTTTGATGAAATGTTTTTGCATGATCTGGTTAGAAATAGCATTTGAATGCATTCTAATGTTATTAGAAAATTTTTCGCTATTTTTACAGATTTTTTCAAGATTTTGTTCATGCAAGGTTAATTTTTGTATAGGAAAAATGGTGTTTTCACTTGTGTTGCTGATTTTGATGCTGATGGCTGCGAGACGTGGCCGAGGTGGTGGTAGAGGTCGTCGTGGGGCCTCTAAGAGGACACGTACAACTGAAGAAGCATCCGGATCTGATCCGGATTATTAGGCGAGCTCCCCGGAAGAGACTGAAGAACCTATTGCTCGTCCTGGCAAGGGCAAAGGAATAGCTGGAGAATCCTCACGTGGCGGTGGTTCTCGTGCAAGAGAAACTCGGTCGAAGCATGCTGCGGATGTTCCCCCAGAGCGACGGAAGATGTTCATGAGCAAGTCTTGTATTGGAGAGCGTTATGTCAACTTCAATGATCTTATACATGACGTTCCTGATTTTGGGCGACTACTTCAGCAGGTTCCTATTGAGCCAGTTGGTAGGGTTCCTGCTCGGGCTCCTTTTTGTGTGGAACTCATTCGTGAGTTCTATATGAACGGGAAGGTACTTGCAGAAGATGAGGAGACCGGGGCTTTTCTTTTTGAGACAGTCGTGCGTCAGCAGAGGGTCGTCGTTACCCCATATACAATTGGAGAGCTTTTGGGGATGAATGTGGACACTACAGGTCTTCTTTATACTTCAGGTGGATTTCAATTTTCATCTCACTGGGATACAGTTGTAGCAGCTATCTGCAAAGCTGGAGTGCAAACGAATCGTGCTTATGTAGAGTCCAAGGATTTGCGACCAAAGTATCATCTACTGTCCTTGGTCTTGAGCTACAATGTGCAACCAACGATTGGAACAAAAAGGATTCGTTGGGATCGTTTGCTTCTACTGTTTCTACTTGGTCACCCGGAGCAAGCATTTGGTTTGAACGTCAACATTCCCTTTCTGATGTGGCAGCGGATGATTCATGTTATTCAGGCTTCTGCTCGACGGGATTTACTTCCATTTCCTCTGTTGATCACGAGGATTCTGCAGGACAATGGAGTGGATGTTTCTTATGAAAAGTATGATTTTGGTCTTGGTCCAATCGATGCTGTTACCTGGGCCAAGTCAGTCAGCACTCTAAAGACTTTTCAGCAAACAAAAGGGCTATCTCGAGCAGCTCCTAGCCAGGCACCTCTACCACGCGCAGAGCGTGAAGGATCTTCCAGTTCAGGGGGAGAATCACTTCGCCATGAAGTGCGATCTTTAAAGAAGAAAGTGGCTGATCTTGCTAGAAAGGTGGAAGTGGGTATGAAGAGGATGATGGACAAGTTGGGCTGTAGACATGACGATATCTTTCCTCCTCAGCCTGTCTATACTAGGTCTACTTCACGACATCCTCTTATTCCTCCATCTACTGGAGCTTCAGATGCGGGAGGTTCTGGAGCTGGCGCTGGAGCTGATGATGATGATGACGAGGACACGGAGTGATTTCTTCGTCAAGCTTAGTCTTTCTATTTTGCTGTATTTGCTGTTTAGGATGATGTTTTCGTTTAGTTTTTCTTGCTTATCTTTCTTTTGCATGTTTTTACTTTTGTTTTAGGCCTGTACCTATGACTTGACTACTTTTATACTTTCTAGTATGTTTTCGCTCTTTATTTGCTTTCTTTTGGCAATTTTTGATAAAAAGGGGGAGAGCGTAGATGAACAGGGGGAGAGCATGGATGAACAGGCATTAAACTAAGCAGAGGATGATGAGTTGTGAACAAAGGGGGAGATGTGATCGAGATGTGAACAAAGGGGGAGAAGGTATAAGAATTTAAGGTTAATTATTTTTGAATGAATTATTTTGCAGGAAATCAAGACTTCAAGACTCCTAGTTGCGTCTAAGTCATAGAGTCTGTTTTAGGAGTTTTTGATGTAATTTTGAATTTCTGAATCTCAAATTGTATTTGGATTATACGCGAGGAGTTCAATGTTTTGGTGATGACAATTGAACTTCGATTCTTTTATGTATTTTTGAGTTTTGTGAGTTTTGCCACGAAATTGCCAAAGGGGGAGATTGTTAAGGATTTTGTATTTGTAAGTTCGTGAAGTGAGTCGGAGTCTTGAAGGATCGAAGCGGATTGACAAAGATCGAAGAATCCAAGACTTCGAAGAAATCAGAAAATACCTCACGACGTGAATCACGATGCTCAGGTAAAGTTTTAATTCATGTTATGGTGATTCATACTTAGTTATAGGCATTAGAATCATAAACTCAAAGTTTAATGGATTAGAAAGTGCCTCGGAACGTTGTGAAACCCGAAACAGTGCAATGTGTGAAAAAAATGCACTGTGTACCGGTACAGCAATTGACCAGTACCAGTACAGCCATCAACTTTGGCAACGCAGATTTTTGTTCCGTCATCGTGTAACCGGTGACAGCCTTTCGTGTACCGGTACACTGTGTAAAATTGTGAAAACTTTCTAATCCGACTTCGTTTGATTCTAAAGTCTATAAATAAGCTATTGGGATTCTCTAACATATCAAGCATCACGAAAATATATGTTTGAGAAACCCTAGAGGCTCGGATTTAATCTAAACCATATTTTCTACATAAAGCCTCTTTTAGGTCAAATCGAGATTTTAGATTTTGACATCAATATGTCGATTTGATCTCCGCTTCGCTTGGAGTTCGCTTCCCTGGTTTTTATCGATACTCTAAGCGAAGGATCACCATACACATGATGTTCTTTATGGAGGCGTTGTGGATTCGGCGTGATTGACGACGGTTCGTGGATTCGGATCGTGGGCTTGTGGATTCGAGTGGCGTTCATGGATTCGGACGTGTGCGAGGCATTCGTGGATTCGAACGTGAGGGCGTGGACAACCCGGAGGATTGCACGAGATTCATAGGAGGTTAAGAGAGGTTGAGTCCGTGGAGTCGGTAATCATCTTGTAATCTTTTCTCTCAGTGAATTATTTTTTCGCGTGTTGGTCCCGTGGATTTTTCTCCAAGTTGGAGTTTTCCCACGTAAATCTCGGTGTGATTTTTATTTTCCGTATTTATTTTTATCGCATTGAGATTTGTGGTTTTTGGCTATTACACCTATTCACCTCCCTCTAGGTGTTAGATACAATCTAGATAGATCCTTGGACTCCTCAAAACGTTCAGTGTGGACTTAGTAAACCTAATGTCATGAAGTGGCATTAGTGTTGGACCGAGATTTGGGCATAGTGAGATGTAATGCCATAAAGGGGTAGTGGACATAATGATCGGTTTAACCTTCACGTTGGACATTGGACTAGACCGATGGGTTGCTAGTGACTGTTACCATGTTAGAGACATGATGATTGGACATTTGAGACGATGACCACGCTTGCTTGTCATTTGTGCTCATTCGCACATACTTGCGAGGGTCGCTCCCTACAATTATTTGTGCTCATTCGCACATACTTGCGAGGGTCGCTCCCTACAAGCCGGCACTCCGGAGTTAGCCTATGCGACTTATGTTCGCTCGTGCGGCATTGAGAAGCTTACGGGACCGGGTGGGACAGACTCATTCCTCGAGTGGGAATGTTGTGCTACCACAGGCACTTAGGCGGCACAAGCTGGACTACCTTGGGTAGGTCCTTAATGGGAAATAGAAATCGACACAGTGTCGCATAAGTAAAATCACTACTAAATAGATTGTAGTAGTTGGGTTTCTTGGACATGCTTATAGCATAGGTTTGGACTTATAGTATACTTGATTATAGCGCTCTTTGCACTTTAGTATACTTGCTTGCCATGTGGGATCACACTAGTTTTGAGTTGGACATATTTGAGCATGATAGAATCTATGTACTACATATTGCCATCATATTTGTCACGCCCCGGGACCGGCGGAGGCCCTCCCGGTGGCGTGCCCAGACCCGCCATATGTCTACACATATAAGGCGTCTACAATAAAGCGGAAGTAAAAGCAAGAAATAGAACAAATGGAATAATAACAACTAACGATATCAGAGCGAGCAAAGTTCTATCATCTAAACCAGAGTAAAAGAAATATAACTAGACAAAGAAAGTAAAGCATAAGGTGATACAATACTAACTCCTCGAACGAAATATCAAGATCCAAAAGAAAGGTGGTCTCTATACACATACGGGTACAACTCTCAACCTCTCACAAAATAAAAATATCGAGAGGTAGACCACCTAGCGACTCGTCACTCGCTGAAGAGCTAGCTCGAAGCCACGCCCTTCCCTCGGTCCCTAGCCTCTCCCGTCGTGGAAGGCTCTGAAAGAAAACACAAAACAGAGGGCGTGAGAACTGTAATTTATAGTTCCCAGTGGGCAATTACTGACCTCAGCTCAATGCACCACTAGGCCCCAAAAGAAAATGGTAAGTAACGACAATAATAATAAGCAATAAGGAGCGTGTACAATAACTACTGAAAGAAAGTATATACGAAATGCTATATTACTATGTCTCAAGTAAGCATGATGTAAGTATGATGTGAGTATGATGTACATCTACTCTAGCATAAACAAGTTCGTCCGATGGCAAGAAGTAAACGCTACTGTCCAAGATGTCATGCATAAAGAATGAGCTCTATCATGCGAGCCAGTATACTATGACACAATGAATGAAACAGGCAAGTATACTATATGTATCCCAATGCTATGTCATGGGCGTGTCAGGTAACCCAACTACTGAGCCTATCTAGCAGTGATTATTCATTTTTAACACCGTGTCGATTTCCATTTCCAATTAAGGACCTACCAAGGGTAGTCCAGCTTGTGCCGCCTAAGTGCCTGTGGTAGCCCGACATCCCTACTCTTGGAATGTGTCTGTCCCACTCGACCCCGTAGGCTTCTCAATACCGCACGAGCGAACATAAGTCGCATAGGCTAACTCCGGAGTGCCGGCTTGTAGGGAGCGACCCTCACAAGCATGTGCGAATGAGCACAAATGGCAAACAAGCAAGGTTAAAGTCTCAAGTACTCTACTCTCATGCCTCTCACATGGAAAGGTCACTAGCATCCCAAGGATCTAGTCCAAAGTCTCAAAGTGACGCTCCTACGCACACACTTGCTTAGTGCCTCTTTATGACACTTAAGCATCACAACTAATCATGCCCAATTCATGTTCCATTTTCCAATTGAAACAATACTAGCAAGGTTCACTTTAGCCAGGGCCCAATGCCTCTTTATGACATTGGCCCAATCTGTCACGCCCCGCGACCGCTACCAATTTGGCTCGGCTCGGGCGCGTCGAACAGACGCCGGACGGACAGCACCTCCCCTGTCCGCCCAAGGCTAACAACGAGATTGTGTACAACAAGTTCCCAGGAAACTAACTTGAATACATACACAATCAATAATTACAACGAGAGCACAATCGGTGCAAAACAACCAAGAGCAAGATACAAGTATAGAACATACAAGTAATGATAAAGAGAGGAACATCTATCGATTACATTCATTCAGCCTTTATAATACAACTTGATTATGCATTAAGCTTCTAAACATAATATAAGGCTTACATCTTCCAAAATACAAACACTACTTACATTCATCCCAAAATAGCTCACAACCTATACATCATCTACTCTCAATGTATATAAAGGTAACTCTAATGCAGAAATAGGAAAGTAAACTAATGCAACTAGGGCGCTAGGCCCTTACCGCGATCCTCGCCGTGTGAACTCGCTCTCGGCCCTGTAGTAAAATGGGGGTGAGAACTAACTTCCTTAGTTCCCAGTGGGTTCGGCCGCCGACTCCGCCGATCTCCCCACTAGGTCCAAGTTCGGCACAAGTAGATAATCGATAGATAGATAGATAAGGAAAGCGGTAAATGACAGAGGTAAAGCCACGCTACTATGCCCAATCATAAATATATGAATGCATGTACAATGAAATAGGTAAGCAGCTAACCTGTTATCATGTCCAAAGGTAAAGATATTCACTCGTTCGTTTACCTCATTTATTCATCAATCTCATGGCTTACCCGGAGGCTCGCCTACAGCTCACTAGCCATCTCGACACGTAGGGAGAATTAACTCACACTACGGACCCGAGACCGTCTGGCGGGGCCAAATAGGCAATCCCTTGGGACCCAAAATAGGCAATCCCACGTGACCAACTCCGGAGCGCACTACTTGTGTGGGGCTTCCATCACAAGATTTAAAAACAGACCGTGAGCATGATCCAATCCTCGTCTCAAGAATACCCTATCCTCTAGGGTTACAACCATCATAGAGTCCATAGGTTTCATATACACTATGACTCACATATGCCACTTGTTCTTTTGTTTCCTATCAACTAGATGCCACTCGTTCTTTACAAGTTTCCAATGCAATAGCCAATGCATTATTAAATTCCCATCCACACTTATCATCTCATTATAGGGTTCCACATCACATATATAAACCTCAAGCATGCTAGATATAAGTATTAAGCCAAATACATTATTCTACCAAAGAACATGCAAGGTATAGGACCAAACCATCATTTATCACCCTATAATGCAAGATGTCAATATGTCAATATGCAATTTGATCAATATAAAACTTAGACATAAAAGGGAGCCCGATTGCTTCGGGATGGACACCACCCACCTTTTACAGCGTTCCGATTGCTCGTCGTCACTTGCAATCGGCCTCCCGCGGCGCACGCCGCTCGGCTTGACCCAATCCGCGCGCGCGACCACCAAACGACCTCCGATCCGCGATCCAGAAATTAAAGGTCTTCGGTTTCTTATCACAATGCTTCAAATCCGTTTCCAGGATTTTACGACGTCGCCTTGGCCCTCTAGGCGGAAACGAAGCCTAAACGTCCGTTTCTTTAATAACTTTGCACCGGCTCGACGAATCGCCAAACCGTCGCTTCCAACGCGTTCAGTGACCTATCAATTAGGTTTACGAAGGGTCAAATTAGATCAAACCCCACCTAATTTGTAAACCCCCATTTTCACACCTTAGCCTCAACATATGCTCCAAACAATCCAAATATTAAGGATTTAACAAGCTAACTTCACATTAGAGGCTATTAGAACACTTAAACTTAAGGATTAAGCCAAATCCCAATAGCTTACCAAAATATGAACGCCGAGACGGAAGCACGCCACTCCAACGGGCGCACGAAAGCTCGATCCGTCGCTCCCAACGCGTTCGCAAGCTCGTTCTCCACCAACGCCGCGAATTCGGGCGAAAGATCTAGAGAGATGAGAGAGTTATTTAGAGAGAGAAAGTGAGGATTTCTCTCACTACACCATGAACGTGTGGTGTTGTGGAGTGGTGGTGGCTGTGAAGAGGAAGAAGCCTAGTAGCTTCTACTTATAGTCAACACCTCAACAGTAGTGTACACTATTCACATCAGGCAGCTCGAAATCTGATATCTTTCGCCGGAGCTCCCTGAATATCCGTTTGAGCTCAAATCTGACAGTCATATTCGGTTTTACTTAAAGAGTCCAAACAAATTTTAATATTTCAGTTTCGACCCCGTTTGGTCACCGAAAACTGTGCCGAACTGTAATCTTTATCAGATGGCTTTCGGATTTTATTTCTCACTCTATGGGTGTCAGAAAAATATGAAACTTTAAATCTAGCCTCATTAAAATATTTCTGACATCCCCGCCAATTTTCATAATTTTCTGAGACAGTGCCTTTTCTGCTAATTTTTCTGTCCCGTTTCCAACAGAAAATTCTAGATCTTCTGTTTTCATCCCGATTTCAGCACAAGTCACTTCTGACTTATGTTTTACTTCTCTAAATCCAATAAAAATAGTATCTCATACTATTTTTATTTATTCCCATTTTTATATTTAAAATCCGGTATATTACATTCCACCGCAACCTCACCGGAACCATTCAAATGTACACCGTAACTTCATTGTTTTAGAAGTCCGGTACCTTACACAATCTCTTAAATAGTCTAAGTCCTCAAGCCTCTCTAGGCTTCCAAAAATCCCTAATGTCACAATTGGCAAATAAGCTAAATGTATGAAAGCAAGGTTCATTTTCATAATAGGGATCTCAGTTTCATATCTCAACCAGAATGCTATATCACACATGCATGCTCTCTACTACATAGAGGCCCAAAATTTTACTATATGCAACATAAGTATTTTAAGCATTCTAAAATTCACAATAAATACATATAACAAGAATATGCATGCTTTTTCATTTTATAACACTTAAATCGTCAACAATGAGATTTTCTCATTGTGTGGCTAGGTGAAACCCACCGAACCGTCGCGTGCTCCTTCGATTCGCCGAACGGAGTTGTCCACGAGTCTCAAAATACCCTAAAAGTATTGAGCGAAGAGATACACGGGCATTACGATCAACTATAGGATCAAACATAAACCATCTCAAAAATAGGGTCAAAACTCACCCCTAGTGCAAAATCTCTTCCTAAACTCCAAAAGAGAGCTAAATCCCTTCCAATCCAATCCCAAAGGAAGGCTCTAATCCAAGTGATTAAGCTCCAAAAGCCCTAGATCAAAAAGCCCCAAAATCAACCCTAAAATCTCATTCTAGGGTTCTAACACAAGAAAACCTCAAATCCAAAGTCTAGATGGAGAGAAAGGGCTACCAACCTCTAAGAAGCTTCAATCCAAGCTTAAAGGGTGAAGATCTTCTCTCTTGCAAGCTCCAAGTCCAAGCACCAAGCACCAAGCACCAAGGAAGAAGATAGGGTGAGGAAGATGCTCCAAGTCCACTAGTAGCTCTCAAACTTCTTCTTCTTCCCTCCTTCTTCCCCTTCTCCTTCTTCTTCTTCTTCTCTATCAAGGGTGTAGAGAGAGTGGAGAGAAGAGAAATGAGGTGAAGAGAGAGTGGATGGGTCATATAGACCCTCTATTGTAACAAAATCCAACTAGGTCCCTCAAAAATCCAATATTGCAATAGCCCGGTCTGGGCAGTTTTCACCCAGAGGGACCGATCTCTCCCCAGCAGGGACTGGTCTCTCGCTGCGAACCCGAGAAACCAACGTTCGGGAACCAGTCTCTCCCTGCGCGGGACCGGTCTCTCACTGCGTAGATGCGCTCGGGGACCGGTCTCGCCCGCCAGGGACCGGTTGCCTCAGGGCTGCCGCAATACTGCTCACTGGGGGACCGGTCTCTCCTTTCAGGGACCGGTCCCCGAGAGTAAAAACTCTCAGGACTTGTCCAGAATTCTAGTTTTCGAACTTTTTAGGTCGGAAAAACATTCTACAACCCTCCACCAAGTGTGGAAAAGCTCGAAATACATCCAAACACTCGGTCCTCGCAATTTGCGAAGGTCCAGTGTGCTACATTCACCCCTCCTAAAAGGGAGTTTCGTCCGCGAAACTCGAGATGACAAGTACCTCAAGCCTCCATCTGAAAAAGATGGGGATAGCGCTCCCTCAATGCGCTCTCCAGCTCCCAAGTAGCCTCGCGCTCGTCGTGGTTGCTCCAAAGCACCTTCACGTAGGGAATCTCACGGTTCCGCAATCTTTTCACTTCGCGAGCCAAAACCCTCAAAGGTTGCTCCTCGAAGCTCAAATCATCCCTCAGCTCTATAGGCGTAGCATCCAACACGTGAGCCGGGTCGTGGATGTACTTCCGAAGGACCGATACATGAAACACATTGTGTACACCCGATAGGTTTGGCGATAGAGCGAGTCGATACGCTACCGGGCCTACACGCTCCAAAACCTCATACGGTCCAATGTATCGGGGGCTCAACTTGCGCCGGATTCCAAATCGTCTAATCCCCCGAGTCGGCGAGACTTTCAAGAACACATGGTCTCCAATCTGAAACTCCAAGTCCCGTCGACGCCGATCAGCATAACTTTTTTGCCTACTCTGGGCTGTCAACAGTCGCTCCCGAGCAATGCGAACCTTGTCTTCTGCTTCCTGGAGCACATCTGGGCCTAAAGCCAATCTCTCGCCAACTTCACTCCAATGAAGTGGCGATCTACACTTCAGTCCGTAGAGTGCCTCGAACGGTGCCATCTTACTATTCACTTAAGTGAATACTCCAGATCGTGTAACTTCTCCATCCTAACTCATTTTCTCCTAAAACTTGACGAGTGCTTATGTCATTAAATTACACACAAAAATATCGTCAACAGAGAGTTTAGCTACACTGCCCAAAATCTCAGTCCTTACACATCAGCACAGCTGGTACCTCAGCAATCTTATGGGGCACCGCCGAGTTGCCTCCAGGAGGATGGAGCATCTGTGCCGCATCAGGGTGAGCGGCAACAGCAGGCTCCGAGTGGTAGAGTCTACGCAGCTCAGGTGGAGAACTCTACAGTAGCCGATCGAGTGGTGGCAGGTATTATTTTGATTTTCGGCATTAGAGCTCGTACTCTTTTCGATTCCGGTGCATCGCATTCTTTTGTTAGCCGAGCATTTGCATTGTTACATAGTCTAGAGGTAGGGCCATTGTTGCATACACGAGAGGTGCAGGTTTCCAACCATACTTTGTAGGTGGTAGAGTGTTGTTGGTCATGTCCAGTGCAGTTAGATATGTGGATCATGCCCGCAGACCTGTTGGTGTTAGGGCAGCTGTAGGACTTTGACGTAGTGCTCGGCATTGATTGGCTGGCGCGGTATTATGGTACTATTGATTGTGGATTGAGGACGGTGACATTCCGCGAGCCAGGCCAAGAGGAGTTCACTTTTAGAGGCTGCAGATGTACGTTGTTTGCCACTTGGATTTCGTCGGCGAGGGCTCGACAACTGATGAGTAGAGAATACATTGCTTTTCTAGCGACGGTTGTAGAGGTGCCTACGGCGGCACCGGGACTCAAGGATATCCCTGTAGTCTGCGAGTTTCCGGATGTGTTTCCCCCGGAGTTGACGACGATGCCGCTGGAGAGAAAGATTGAGTTTGTGATTGATGTAGTTCCTGGAACTGCACCAATCTCGAAGGTATCCTACCATATGGCATCTGTAAAGCTGAGAGAGCTAAAGGCGCAGCTTCAGGATCTGATGGATAAAGGGTATGTGAGACCCAGTGTGTCGCCTTGGGGAGCGCCGGTGTTATTTGTGAAGAAGAATGATGGTTCACTTAGGTTGTGTGTGGATTATCGGGACCTGAATAAAGTGACCATCAAGAACAAATATCCTTTGCCGCGCATTGACGATCTGTTCGATCAGCTGCAAAGATCTTATGTCTTCTTGAAGATTGATCTCCAGTCAGGTTACCACCAGTTGAGGGTGAGGGCCGAGAATGTTTCCAAGACGGCTTTCCGGACTCGGTACGGGCATTATGAGTTTACAGTGATGCCTTTTGGATTGAAGAATGCCCTTGCCGCATTTATGAATTTGATGAACAGAATGTTCAAGCCGTTCTTGGATAGATTTGTAGTAGTCTTCATCGATGACATCTTGATATATTTCTGGAGTGATACTGAGCATGAGGAGCACTTGAGGATTGTGCTGCAACTTCTGAGAGAGAAGAAGTTATATACCAAGTTGAAGAAGTGCGGGTTCTGGTTGCGGGAGGTTGCTTTCTTGGGCTATGTGATTTTTGCAGTTGGAGTAGCAGTGGACCCGAAGAAGATTGATGCTATTCGGGATTGGCCCAGACCGACGACGGTGACTGAGTCCTGGGACTGGCAGGATATTACCGTCGGTTTGTGGAAGGCTTTGCGAAGCTTTCCACACCCCTCACTTGATTGACTCGAAAGGGGGTTAGATTCATCTGGAGTAAGGATTGTCAGAGGAGCTTTGATGAGTTGAGACAGAGGTTGATGTCAGCTCCTATCCTTGCCCTTCCAGTGATGGGAGAAGGATTTGTGATCTACAGTGATGCATCGCACAGTGGTTTGGGTTGTCTGCTGATGCAGCATGGCGGGGTAATTACTTATGCTTCACGGCAATTGAAGGATTACGAGAAGAATTACTCTACGCATGACTTGGAGCTTGCCACGGTAGTTTTTGCCTTGAAGTTGTGGCGGCATGACTTGTATGGCGAGCACTGCGAGGTTTTCACCGATCATAAAAGTCTCAAGTATCTGTTCACCCAGTAGGAGTTGAACATGAGGCAATACCGGTGGTTGGAGTTACTGAAGGACAATGATGTTAGTATTCAGTATCATCCCGACAAGACGAATGTAGTGGCAGATGTGTTGAGCAGGAAGTCAGTGCAGAGCTCGAGCTTGTTGATTACTCAGCAAAGGCTGTTACTCGAGGAGTTGTAGTGGTTGAGGCTCGAGATTGTGTCCCCGGGTCTACTGCGAGACTGATGTCTATGGTTTTGCAGCCTACTTTGTTGGATAGGATTCGAGAGAAACAGAGTGGAGACCCGCATTTGTTGAGGGTTCGAGAGCAGCTAGAGATGGGACAGGCAGAGGGCTTTGTTGTAGACAGTTCGGAAGTACTGCGATACAGGGACCGACTGTGTGTGTCTGTGGATTCAGAGATCCGAGAGGATATTTTGAGAGAGGCTCATTGTTCACCTTATATGGTTCACCCTGGTGGAACCAAGATGTATAAGGATTTGAAGGCACAGTTCTGGTGGAATGGAATGAAGAGAGACATTGGCAGATATGTGGCTCAGTGTTTGACTTGCCAACAGGTGAAGGCAGAGCATCAGGTACCTGCTGGCAAGCTTCAGAGTCTGCCAGTGCCCGAGTGGAAATGGGAGCAAATCATGATGGACTTCGTCATGCGGTTGCCTAGAGCACAGGGTGGTTTCGATGCTATTTGGTTGATAGTGGACAGACTGACTAAGTCTGCTCACTTTCTACCATTTCTGACTACCTGGTCCATGGAGAGGCTCGCTCAGCTGTATTTGGATGAGATCGTGAGATTGCATGGAGTACCGATTTCGATCGTTTTTGACAGGGATCTGAGGCTTGTATCACACTTCTGGAAGAGTCTTCAAACAGCCTTGGGTACACAGTTGCATTTCAGCACGACGTTTCACCCACATACAGATGGTCAGTCAGAGCGGACCATTCAGACTGTGGAGGATATGCTGAGGGCATGTGTCCTGAACTTTGGAGGAGGATGGTATCGACATTTAAAATTGACTGAGTTTGCGTACAACAACAGCTATCAAACGAGCATTCAGATGGCTCCGTTTGAAGCGTTGTATGGACGCAGATGTCGATCCCCTTTGTTTTGGAGTGATGTGGGTGAAAGGAAGACGGTAGGGCCTGAGATCTTGCTAGAGGTTGAGGAAAAGGTTAGGACAGTGTGACGACACCTTTTGACAGCCCATAGCCGCCAGAGGAGCTACGGCGATACCAGGAGATGAGACTTAAGAGTTCCAGATTGGAGATCATGTTTTTCTCAAAGTCTCGCCGTCCAGAGGCATACGCAGATTTGGAGTGCGTGGAAAGCTCAGTCCACGCTTTGTAGGCCCTTTTGAGGTAATTGAGCGAGTTGGACCAGTCGCCTACAGGATTGCTTTACCCCCACGATTGGTCGGTATCCATGATGTTTTCCACGTCTCGGCTTTGAGGAAGTACGTGTTTGACCCCTCGCACGTGATTGTCTTCACTCCGCTGGAGCTTGGCGAGGACTTGAGATATAAGAAAAGACCAGTGCGAATTCTGGCTCGTGAAACGAAGGAATTGCGCAACCGGGTCATTCCTTATGTAAAAGTATAGTGGAGTCATCACGAGGAGCGGGATGCGACCTAAGAGCCGAAGATGGTGATGCAGGAATCCTATCCCTACTTGTTTGATGCTAAGGATTGATGTATGCTTAAGTTTCGAGGACGAAACTTTTTGTAGTGGGGGAGGGTGTAGTATCCCTGGAGTTCAGCATTTGAGGCTTAACGACAGCTCTGGAGAGTGTCGGGACAAGTCCGAGTCCTGTTGGCGCGAAATAGACACAAACTGGACTCAGCGGGACGCGAGAGCAGGAAGTTAGCATTGCAATATGCAAATAGCATATTTTCAACAATTGGTACAGGTACCACACAGGGGCGTACCGGTACCTAGTGCATTTTCTGCGCAGACTGCTCTCGGGTTGGCCATCTTGCTGCGTGGTACCGGTATAACATTGATGTTTTACCGGTACACCAGGGTAGGCAAGGGGCCTTTTGGTTTTTTCTTGTCTCGTTACTTGCACCTTTATCCTTCCAACCTATATAGGATTGAGAGGCTAAGAGAGAGAGAGAGTTTTGGTTGCTGCCTTCTCTCTCTCTAGCTGAAGCCGTGCGCAAGGAGGGAGGCTTTGGGTGGAGTTGGAGCGAC
The DNA here is from genome assembly GCF_001540865.1 of Ananas comosus. NCBI lineage: Eukaryota > Viridiplantae > Streptophyta > Magnoliopsida > Poales > Bromeliaceae > Ananas > Ananas comosus. The sequence goes on from NC_033622.1 coordinate 7,400,556, forward strand.
GTCGACATTGCGCCGCGGTGTCGTTCGAGCGCGCGTTCGTTGTAGTAGCACCGTTGGGAGGCCGGGCGAGCGTGTGGTTCCACTTCTATCGACTTCTCGCCGTGGTTGAATGCGCTTTTGAGGTGGGTTAAAGTGATGCTTACCGGATTCTATGGGTTTTCTCCTAATTCTTTATGTGTCGACAACATGTATTTTTTAGCTTTGTTTAGTATATTGTTTAACTCTATTCTTGGAATGGCATGTTTTTGAACTTGAATTGGAGCTTAGATAAATTAGCTAAATTATGCATGTTGGACTTGGATTTGACTTAGGAGAAAACTGACGTTTTTACACCGTCATTTGATCAAACTACCAGATTTAGCTCACGGAGCCGTAGTTTGTTTGTATCGCCGCAGTTTGTGGGCAGTGGATATCCAGAATAGTGTAGAATATATTTACGCTCGTGCTGAGGTGCCGAGTGTATTTTTACAGCAGTGTTTAGGCTGTTCCAGATTGTCGGGTGCCGTTGAAGTTGACGGCGGACCGAGATTACTGTTTTTGCATCAGATTGTGCTGAGAACACGTGAGTTCAGTTGTAAGACCATGTTTACTTGACTATAGCCTATGAGAGCCTGATTGAGCTCGACAGAGATACACTTGCATACTCGGTTGGGTAGCGTCCGCGAGTGCCACTCCGGAGTTGGGCTTTGTGCTTTTGCGTTGGTGTCGTTTGGTCCTGGTTGGACTTGCTCTCCACTGACGACCTAGTTTGGTGTCAGATTGTGTAGCTTTGACAGGCAGAATGGGTGTGTTCACAGTTTGTAATACACTAGATCTTAGCAAATTGCAAGATTCGAGTGTTTGATCTGTGTGTGGAGCCTTTCCACAGTTTTTGGATGGTCGTTGATAGTGTTCCGACCCCTGGCACGCACCCCGAGGATGTTGGTTTGAAGCTTGGTACCAAAATCCCAAAATTAGAATTTTTGGTCAGCTCTCGGGTAGCCTGCAGCAGGGCTTGTACCGAAACAAGACTGACCCTGTACCGGTACAAGGATTGATGGTTGTACCGGTACAGCCATCGGGCTTGTACCGGTACAGAGCCGCAGACCGCGCGAGCCCGGCCTTCGGTTTGCATTTTCGTGGCTTTGTAACTGTACAAGAACCGTCTACTGATATTAAGAGGCAATTTCTGCATTTTGGTCTGCAGGGGTTTTTTGCGATTTTGACGCTTTTTATAACAGGCACCCACGCCCCTACGCTTTTTGTGCTGGAAACCCAGTAGGAGAGGAAGTGAGTGACAGCTCCCCCCTGTCCCATTTGATTTTGATCCTCATTTTGCCTGCTTGTTTGATCGGATTTGCTTCTCTTTTGCCTCCTTTGGTGCGCATTCCACCATGGATGAAGCTAGCTTGAGATTGAGGCTAAGTGAGGATCGATCTGATTAAAGAATTTAGAGCTTGACTTTGAACTTCTAAGAGGTAACATTATATATCATTCCTCTAGAAAAGGATTTCTTGAGATAACCCTAAGTTGATATAGTTTATTTTGGGTATTGAATCTAGGCTTTTGAAAGCTAAAGATTGAGTATTAGCGCCTTCCATAAAGGTTCGGATGATGACCCTTAGCTTCATTTTGGAGCATTTAGAAGGAATTTGCAGTAAGGGATTTCGCTCACCTAATGCTGATTACTAATGATGACTAAAGTTGTTGTTCGGCCTCGTTTACACATGCTTCTATAACTCTTATAGGTACTAGGAGAACTAATGGTATACCCCGTGGGAGCGCACGAGGAGTTTCGTTGTCATCGTGGTTTGCTCGGAAATGGCGAATTGCCCATGCTCTTCTAGCTTGTTGTACAATATTTTTAAGTTCATTCTATGCCAAATGGGAATTATATGAATTTTAGAGCACTTAAAATGCATGCCTTGTGTATTATGAAAATTTTCCTATATAGTAGAGCTATATGAGTAGAATGCATGCATACGGAAGAAGTGTTTATTTTGCAAGTGAAAAATACATCTCTTATGAGGATCATGACTTGGAATATGTACCTTGGAACATAGTTGCCATGTTTTGTCATAGAGAGCAAGAGTGTCATAAAGGGGCACTTGAAACTAGTAAACTATGAAACTGCAATATAGAGACATATTGATAGGCCACTACATATCTGCTATATTCCATGTTAGAGACATGATGACATAGGGATAGGCCATTGAGATACTTGACACATTCCATGTTATTAGACATGAGGACTTGGTACTTGCGACGGATCGTTTGACTACTTGCCATTGTGCTCATTCGCACATGCTTGTGAGGGTCGCTCCCTACAAGCCGGCACTCCGGAGATGGCCATCGCGATTCATATTCGCCGTGCGGGATTGGGCGCCGAAGTGGATTGCCGTGGGCCAGGCTCATTCCTAGGGTGGGGATGATGACTACCACGGGGCCATTAGGCTCGGCACCGGCCAGACAGCCTACGGGTGGGTCTCAGGGCCATAGACAGCCTTCGGGTGGGTCTCTTCAGATTGGGCTTTATATATCCATTATGACATGTGGACAGATGATGACTCAGTGTACTACTTGGACATTGATTAGAATAGTAAACAACGGAACTTTACTATTTCACATTGTGAACATCATGATAGTTGGAGACATTTACTTTATGCATAGTTGCTTTCATACTTACGCTATTCATGCTAAGTAGAGATATCATGTCGTAGTAGGTTACATATTTACTTACCTGTCGCCTTTCTACTTTTATAGTCACTGACATCTTTTGTAGCTTTGGGCCTTGTGGTGCATTCACTGAAGTCAGTAATTGCCCACTGGGAACTATTTTTAATAGTTCTCATGCCCTCGTTTTGTGGTTTACTTTTCAGAGCCTTCGGCACCGGCGGAGGCACGGGATCGCGGCAAGGGTGTCGCGTAGCTAGCTCGGGAGAGTTTCTTTTGCGCTAGGTGGTTATTTCTTCTCCATTTTATATTTTGGGAGAGAGGGAGAGGTTTTGTACCCTGTATAGAGAGACCATCGTGTACTCTTTTTAGCACTTGTTATGGGATCCCTCTTGTACTTACTTTATGTTTTATTTAGTGAATTTACAGTTTTAACTTTATCCCTTGTTGTAGCATTTAGACTTTTATTATGCTCTGATACTACTAGACGTCTTGTATTATTGCTGTTATTATTGTTGTTTTTAGACGCCTTATATGTTGTAGACATATGGCGGGTCTGGGCACGCGCCGGGCGGGCCTCCGCTGGGTCCCGGGGCGTGACACAGTTCCTAGTGAGATTGGGTCAGGCTTTACTATTTCCTACAGATTGTTGGTGTTCGACCGAGATAGTATAGGTACATATAGCTGTAGATTTATTCTAGTTTTCTTACTGTACTTGTTTACATTTGTAAACTTAGTGGGTGAGCCGTTGAGGTCGTAGCGGTACCCACTGAGGACTACTTCTTTTTGTAGTAGTTCTCACGCCCAGTTGTTGAAATCTTTTGCAGAGCCTTCTTCTTCGGCTGCTGCTGTTGCGGATTCGGACCGTGGAAAGGGATTCGCGAGTTAGATCCCTTCCCAGTTGCCGCTGAGCTAGAGTATACCAGCTTCAGGCAATGATAGTTTTTGAGTACATATGCATACTTTTGTTGTATCTCGCTGAAGCGAGTGTTTTGTACATCAGGATGCTTGTATGTATAGTGAACTTCTGTTTTTATATATATCATTTCTTTTAGTAGCTCTATACTACTGGTTGTAGTATTGTATGTTTACAGGTACAGCTATCGCTTCGTATATAGGGAAAATTCTTTTGTATACGACGGATTTGTCGGCGTGCCCGGGGAAATGAGTAATCCGGGGCATGATATATAAAAATTAATTTCAGAATAACTATGTAATATTACAGACAAATTACGAAATAATTTTAAATAAATGCAGCTATCTTTTCTAATATAGAAAATATAAGGAGCTCTCTCAACAATAAGATATTTTGAAATAGTTCTTCAACTTTATTAAATATTTTTTCATCTTGTTCTCTTTTGTTTTTTTTGATATTACTAATTTCGTAAGGTTATCTATAATATTTCTAATATTTTTAGGGGTACGAATGAAATTATTCCATACTAATTTTTCCAAACATGACCGCATGTCTAAGGGGTTGAGAAATAATAAATGGTGCAATAAGTACATAAAAAATTTTTAGTAGGCATGGTAGTCCCCCATTAGTTAGCGAGATAATTTTTAGTAGTTATCGTAGTCCCCCAGTAGTTAGTGAATGAGAAGAGAAATCATTGGTTGTGATTCTCGCAATTAACTTTCTTCAAATATAAAATTAACCTAAGCTGCATCAATCTTTTTTTTTTTTTATTTTAATGTACAATTTATATGTGAATGCTTAATATTATAAAATTAACATTTATATCTAATGCCAATAGTCTAAATTATTTAACATTTATTTATATATTTTACATTTTATAAAAATAAATAGTAAATTATATAATAAATTATTATATAATAATATATCTATATATAAATAAATAAAATTATATACTTTATAAATAACATTTTATATATATAATATATATAATATATATATATATATATATATATATAATTGAACGCTCACTATGCTTTTAAAAGTAACCAAGTCATTGGCTATTGTAAGTTTTCGCGCCTTGATTAAAGGATGTGCGTTACGGATGATGTGGGCCCTAAGGAGTTGAGTGGGTGGTTAGTGTGATATAATATAATCTATACGGGTAAAACAAAATGATCAAAGCAGAGATCTAACGTAAAATTTAGCAAGGGGCACCAAAGTGGCTTGGTACTGTTACAAGCACCAGCACCATAAGCCGAAACTCTCTCTCTCGTCCTTTTCATCTCTCCACGCTCCATCATCTCTCCTGTCTCCGAGAGGGACCTCGGGCCGCACGTCCTTCCACTCTGCACTCCGTCTCTCTCTCTCTCTCTCTATAATATATTCATATATATATATATAGGGCTAGGCTGGTATCTGGCCTCTGTGTTACCAAGTTGTTTTGCCAATGGATCTGGCTTCAAATCGACGGATACGGTTCGTTAGACTTGATCTACATTCTATTAAAAAAATTTGGAACATTCATAATTTTTCGACATCATTTGGCTAGTGATCAAAGGTCTCAAAATTGACAATTTAATGATAGATGTGATGAGCGTTTGTGAATTTAATGCGGTGTAGAAAGCAATTCAAGAATGCTGATGAAGATTTTTATAGACAACATTTCTTTCACATATTTAAGAGTAAGATCAGTACATCTGATCTTTAAATTCAAAGGTCTTTTATCATCTTTTTTTAATAAAATTTATTTTCAAGCCATTGCATTTTTAGGCTACTTGTTTGAAGGTAAACTGATACCGAAAAATTATGAAATTTAGTTTCAAATACTTTTAATATGTAGATTAAGCTAACGGACCGATCGTCGATTTGGAAGGGCCGCATCATTAGAAATAAAAACTTGGTAGCCGGAGGTTCCGTCCCTAAAACCTATGGCTACGATAGTATAGACTACGTACGCCGGCGCTCTCTCTCTCTCCGTCGTTCTCCGTCTCCTCATCTTATATATATATATTAATATATATATATAGAAAGAATGAGAGGGAGGTCACGGTGGTCCAGGAGGACCGAAGTTGGCCTCGTGGATCAAAAAACCCCCAATATGAGCCGCGCTTTGTTCGGTCGTCAGACGGACTGCACCGCGGGCCGTGCGGCCCCCCACGCGGCCCCGCCCGCTTCTCCCTATAAGCTCACACGGTCTTGCAAGACCCTCGGCTAAGCGGGGCCCGGCGAGCCTTGCATCTGGCCAAAATCTCAGATCGGCGCCAGGCTGGCGGCTCGCGATCGCACCCCCACGGCTCGCCCAGGGACGCCCTAGGCCCGCACCGCCCCCCGGGCCTCCGGCCCTCGCTGCGTCCACGGCCAGCGCCGGAGCCCCGCTCAGCGACCCAGGGCACGCGTTCTCGCTCGCGGCACTGCCCATTGCGCCCGCGCCTACGCCCGCGCCCTTGCCCTCGCTCTCGCGTGCCCGCCCCCGCGCTGCGTCGTGCCCGCCCCCCGCGCCCGCTGGCGGCTCCGCTGCCACGTGTTGCCGTTCCCTCGAAGCTATTGAGGAATAATATATCTATATATATAGATTGCAAAAAAAAAAAAAGAAAAAAAAAGATACCTTAAAACAACCATGGAAAGGTTAGTCACAAATTGCGCAATTAACCTTAATTAATAACAGATAACTAGGTTTTCCACCTACATAAATTGCACTGAACTTTCAAAATTGATGTAATGTAATTGGGGAAAGAAAACCTAGTTTAGTATTTGTAGCATCCGTCTTCCTTTTGACTTCTGAGGCACCGAGTATCTCCGCCGTCCCGCACGAAACCATTTTCGTTCTTCCTTGCTCACTTGCCCGGCTCGAAATCCATTTACTTCTTCCTCACGCACATCGCTCTCTCCTTTTGCAAGGCGGCGGCGGTGCTTCATTCAAGTTGCTGCCAGCAGTGGTTGCCTGGCTCACCCGTGACGTCAATCTGGGTTAGATTTGTTTTCTATAACTGGCTTAGCTGTGTAAGCTTCGCTGCAGATGGTTTCTGCTTGATTAGATTAGGACGTATTAAACAGCATGAATCTAGAGGAAATAATAAAAAGAAGAAAAGGTAAGTGGAGTTAAGGAACTGAAAATGGGAGAGGTGGTCAATCTGTTTCGATTCAATAATTTCGGTCTGTCCACTCTTTCTTGCAGCAAATTAGGCTCACTCACACACAAAGGAAAATGGTTCATCGAAAAACTCAATGTGCATGCGCATGCACATGACAGCTACAAATCTGTTCTGATGGTAAACCACTTGATCCAAATCTAATTATAGTGGTTTGCAGCAATTGCTTCTGCTGCACTGATCACCCTTGGGATGGCTAGCATCAGGTTGCGTTCGGCTTGTTCTGCTAGAACATCAGTTTCGTTTTAGGTTTCTCTCAAATGAACCGTTTTCGTAATATCGGCGGTTCCAGCAGTTTCAATTTCAATGATCGATATTTGTGAGAAGGTCTTTTAACACTTCAGAAAGATCAAATAAATATAGAGAATAGAAATAATCACAGTAAAGCTTATTTCACTATTATTTCACTATATTCCAATATATTACAAAGATGACTTTCATATCTCTACCTACCATACAGGTAAAATTACGATAAATGAATACACAAAGATTCATAGAATTGTTAATTATTTCCCTATAATCTTGTTTTGGTCAATTTTGATTAATATTGTGAATTAAACTCCCTCTTTTACCCATTATAACTGAAATTCAAGTTTTTTGGTTCAAATTGGTTTTTGTTCCTAACTTTATCGGACCTACTGAAGCTGAAAAGGTTTAGTCGTGGTTTAGAAGTTTCAGCCAAAGCTTCAAACCATGCATGAAATATTCAAGTTAGCTTGAAGATGGCTTGGTAGCATGACATGAGAGATAAATGATAGCTATTTTAACTGATAAAAGTTTGCGAATGCAACTTATAGGCATACTTCATAAAAACTTACATGCAGTTATACACAATGTTATGAAATCAACAGAGCTCAATCTGGTTGAAAATAGTTCAAGCTCGGCTCGCATATCTAATCGAGCTCCAAAATGTGGCTCCAAGCTCGGTCATTTAATTAGTCATCGAGCTCTAGCTTAATTGATGGATCAAGCGTTTTTTGCTTTCTAAAGCAAAGCTAGGCTTCGTATTATTTTTGGTGTTGGTTCAGTTCCTAAGATTATTGATAATTCTTTTGACTGATGTACTAGTGAACTGAAAAGGTTAGGTATTTATTGCCAAATTACTGACTGTTCAAGAGATGTGCAATGCACTAACAGTGAATTGGATCTAAGGTTAATTCTTAAATAGGATCTAAAGTTAATTCTTAATAAAATGTTGGAAATTAATGGCATTGAATGGCTAAGAGACTTATTTGGTCTGGGTTCTTTTGGAGTTATCATCCTAGCCATCTATAAAATTGAACGAATAGCTATCTTTTGGGAAAAAAAAAAAATATGGATGCATGTCACAGTTTTCAATGATGCAAGTTCTGTCAAATCTAAGGAATCTATTGGAGAAAATAAGTGAAAAATAGAGAGGAATATGAGGTGATGGCTGTTAAACAAAAATTTTAAAAAATAGTAGTTGGAGGAGAAAGGTGCTCTACTGTCTAGGAGGTCTTTTCTATGCTATACTCTCTACCTGTTAGTTGCTATTCCTGGGTTAAATTTATTGTCTGATCGATTGGATTGCATTAGCTTTTTCAAATTGATTCAACCGCGAAGTATAAACTCCTCTCTCTGGAATGTAATAGATGTAGATACTGTAGTATTTCAGTTTTCTTTCCTACACACTATTTTCTGCTATTGGAGCTGTATTTCTTCTTCTATTGCCTTCTTACTCTAGAATCACTGACAACCCTGTCCGTAGGACTCGGCTGTCCCATTCATACCTTTCTCAAATTTTAGTTGCTCGTCTTTATTATTTTCAGTAAGCTAAGTGTGAAGAATAGACATGGATATATTGTAACATGTGTATGTTTGCTACAGTCCTGAATGAGTATTTCCGTTTTCTCTTCATTGGCTGTAATATTTAGTTTGATCACAACAATAGAGATTGTTTAGTTTGATCACAACAATAGAGATTATCTTTACCATTGAGCTTCGCCTTGTAACATGTTTATCTTTTCCATCTTCTCTGCCTTTGTGAGTTGCACTTTTGGAGAGATAGGCTGATGCAGTCATCTGCTAGCAAACTCCATATAGATTTTAGGAGTTGTTATCAAACTAAAAAAGAGAAAACCAAAAAAATGGAAAGGTAGTCAAATGACGTGGGCCTTAATTTTCCACTTCTTTTTTAATTTTATTCAACAATAACACAATATTTAAGGTATGCAAGTATACAGCAGTGTGATTGCTATTTTCTGATTTGAACACAATTCTTACCCTAGTTTGTCTGCAAGTTTCCCATTAAATTATTATTCTAAATATCTCAAATCTTGCAGAACGAAAACAGATATCTTCTCCCTAAATTTGACAAATTGTTTCTACAAAAACTTTGTTTCTTATGTTTACTTTTCCATCTTTATATTAATTTGCTGTACCTAGCTTGTGTTAATAGTACTTTTACTAAACCAGTTACTATATTGATCGATATCTTTTGTTGTGCTTGTGACTCTCTTTATTTAGAGAAATATTAGACTAAGCATTGGTTGTACTTATGCTGTGTTACCACAAATACATGCTCCTTGCCACCTTAACAAGAATACGATTATGCTGATCCTCAAACTTTGCCATCTGAAAAGAATTGAGTTTGTTTCTTCTTTACCTTTTCTAGTCTCTCATAATTGATACGTAGCTGTTATATCAGGTAGGAGTGTACGTTACGCTCGATTTTGAACATGGAGGAGAACGGTAAAAGCATTACATCCAGTCTCCTCAGAAGTGTGTCTCGCTTCTTACGAAATTGCCTTTTCGCTATGCTCTCCTTCGGACCCATGCCTAATCATATTGCATTTATTATGGATGGAAGCCGCAGATATGCCAAAAACAGGATAGTCCAACAGGGCACCGGCCATAGGGTCGGTTTCAAAGTGCTCACCTCCACGCTCCAGTACTGCTACGAGATGGGGGTGAAGTATGTGACAGTATATGCCTTCAGTATCGACAATTTCAAACGAGAACCTGCTGAGGTCCAATCTTTAATGGATTTAATGAAGGAGAAAATTGATGAATTGTTGAATCGAGAGAGCATTGTTAGCAAGTATGGTATTAGGATTAACTTCTGGGGGAACTTAAACCTCTTGACCGAGCCAGTGAGATTAGCAGCTATGAAGGCAATGACAGCCACTGCTAAGAACACGGGTCCAGTGCTTTCGATATGTGTAGCCTACACTTCTACGAACGAGATTATGCGCGCCGTTGAAAAAGCATGGGAAGAAAAGAGGAAAGAAATAGAACAAATGGACAGTGCGATTTCTGTTGGTGATTTGGAGAGGCACTTATATACAGCTAACTGCCCAGATCCAGATATAGTGATTAGGACTTCTGGAGAGACTCGGCTCAGTAATTTCCTTCTCTGGCAGAGTGATTACGGTCACTTGCAGAACCGACATCCTCTATGGCCTGAATTCTGTCTTAGGCACCTCATTTGGGCTATATTAGAGTTCCAGAGAGTCTACCCTTATCTGCAAGAGAGGAGAGGCTGGTGTAAGAAGGAAGGGTGAAGCCCAACTATGGTACTTGGCTTTGGAGAATAAGACTGCATGCATTGTTGGATCAGAGTGACTTGGAGAGAGAAAATAAGGACTTATGCCAAAGGCAATAACTGCAGATGAGCTATCGTGTAACTTTTTAAGCAGTTTGCATATGATTTTTTCAGGTTGATAGCCTGTTATAAAAGATTATTGCTTGACAAATTTTCACTACAAATTAGAAGTTTCTTGGACAATTTTATATAGCTGCTTGTTTGAGAAAGTAATATTTTGCTCACTACAAAATAAGATGCTGCGAAGCTGTTTGTTCGTGTTTTTCCCCTCTACCGCATACTTTTACTACATATGAATTCGAATTCTAAGCCCAAGTTGTTCGTCACTATTATCGACTAGTTTACTTGATCTATGTAGTAAGTTACTTCATCTCTTTGCAAGCAACAAAGGAATTCTTTTTCACAGAGAACAGTGCAATATTGGATCATAATTTGGTCTCTGCTAATTTGCTTTAAAGAACAAAGAGAGCATTTTCGTTAAAAGGTGCTGTAAGCTGACCTGTATTATGGATATACTGTAGCTGCATGTATCTGCTACTTCCCAAATGCTTGGTGTTTAATTGCTTTTCTGTCTATTGACGTAGTACGTTTATTTTCTTTTTTCTGGTAGTATTAACCCTAGGTTACAATGGAAGCTCACAAGGATGTTAACATATCTGTCCTATCTATACAAATTTTCTGCACATACGAAACGTTAAGAAACATGTGTCTCAATCGAAACAATTCTAGGAGTACGAAATGTTAAGAAACATGTGTCTCAATCAAAACAATTCTAGGAGTCCACAATTAATTAGAGAGCTTAGGAGTCTACAACTAAACAATACAGGTATCAGAGTCTATATAATAAACTAGTCTATATAATAAACTATACTAATATAACTACACTGTACATATATATCAACTACCACGCACATATACAATACAAAATAGAAATCATATATATAAAACACCCGTCTGACATAACTAGTCCCAAAATGTACAGTATGTTATATACATAGCTCAGCTCGGGTCTTCTAACTCAGGCATATGGCATATGGGTAAGAGACGCTAGTTAGCTCACTGGCCCCTTACCTCAATCACAAGCAGGCATTGAAAACTCTGAAACAGAAAATAGTAAAGGAGGGTGTGAGAACTACTGAACAATAGTCCCTATTAGGTAACAACCGCCAACCACGATGACCTACACCAAATAGATTTAGAAGAGGCAAAAATAGTAATAACTAAACAGGTAAAGAAACATAAGCTGAATTGAAAAGAAAGCTAATTATCATGTCTCTAATTTAATACTGCTAACTATAACTCTAAACACGTAAGTGAATAACTGCAAACTGTAAATATGCATTAACTAATTAAGTAGATAACGAATGTCATATTTTTAAAAATGTATAATTACTAAACTCAAATTTTGATTTTTTTTAAAAAAAAAGTCATGTCTCTTGTTGTACATTTTTAAGAGGGTTAATTGCATGCAGCTTCGTGTGAATATAGCAAATTACAAATATATTCCTGAAAAGTTTAATTTTCTTATGTTATTCCTACAAAAGTCTTAGGTATCGTTTGGTTCGAGAATAAGGAAAAAGTGGCTATTCCAGGGATAGGTATAAATTGAGGTATAAGCGGGGATTAGATCAATTTTGCGTTTGGATGAAAATTGGGTTATTCCTGAGAATAAAAAAAATAGCGTTTGGTTAGGTAAGATGGAATAAGAAAGATAGTGGGTTTTATGAATAGAAAATAATCATATTATCCTCTTATTATATTTGAATTTAAATTTTTAAAATTTTAAATATATATTTTTAAATTTAAAATTTTAACTTTGAAATTTCAAATTTTGAAATTTAAAATCTCAAATTTTAAATTCAAAACTTTAAATTTAAGATCAAATTTAAATTTGAAAAATATAAAATATAAAATTTTAAATTTCAAAAGTAAAATATCGAAATTTAATTTTAAAATTTAAAAATTAAAATTATAAACTTTAATTTTGAGATTATATATTATAAATTTTAACAATTTAAATTTTTAATTTTTAAAATTTTAAAATAAGAATAGGGGTGGGAACAATTAATAAAAATAATTTATTATAATAAATTTATAAATTTTTTAAAAATTCTACTTAAACTTAAATTTAATAAAAAGAATTTATTATAATATTTAAATATAATTTATTATAAATTTTATTATAATATTTAAATATAAATAATATGTATTAATATAGTACAATTAATAATTTTATAATAAAAATAATGTATTATAATATATAACATATTATATTTATATAATGTAGTTTTAATTCAATTTATAATTTTAATTAAGTTTGAAATTAAGCATTGGAATAGTGCTATTCCATCAAAATGGTGGAATAGCAAATTCTTTGCTATTCCGGAATAACCGGGAATAGCAAGGTTTGACCGGGATAAAATATCCCGGCCAAATTTCACCCCGTTTGGCGGAATAGCGGGGATAACTTTCGTTATCCCCGCTTATCCCCCCAACCAAACGGTGCCTTAATGTTTTTAAATATGCCCCTACTGTTAGGATCCGTTAGAAAAATTTAGTTAAGCATAGGTAAAATTCTTAACCCTTATTAGTCAATGAGATAAATTGACATTTTTACCTCTCTTATATTATACCTTCTTCTCTCAATCAAAGCTCTAGCAATGAAAACTCTTTCTTTTCCTTTTCCTCTTGCTCTAGCTCTCTCTTTTTTGCTAGTTTCGCACTCATAACTAGAATTTCTCTGTCCCCATTCATCAACGAAGCGTGTTGCTTCGCCCACGTCGAACGCATGTTGCTTTCCTATTTAATTTTCTCCATGATTTTTTCTTACTTTGAGCAAAAGAAAAGGTTTATGAGAAAAGGATAGAGAAATGATTGCATCAATGATGGATTGGATTGGGTATTAAAGAGGAAGAAGATGAGGAGGAAGACGACCATTGAAAATTTTTTGAGCTTACACTGGTTTTTTGAGGGACATATTTGTGATGGCAAAATTAGCATTTCACTTATCTGCTATTAAAAATTAAATAGTTCTCTAACAACAACAAACTAGAGGGGAAAATATGAATATCGCTGGACTTTTGCAGGAATAAGAGTTAAAAGTTGAACTTTGGAGAGAAATATTTGCCATTCAATATGTTTACAGGGAGTTGTATGCAATTAACCCTATTAAAAAATACTTAATTTTTACTTTTTTAAGGGAGAGCGCAAATAATTTGGTCATACAAAATACAAAGAGAAATCTATATTTCTCAGTGAGAGAGAAAGAGTGTAGTACACTGAACTTTAGCAAATTGTAAGATTTTAATGTTAGAATAGTATTTGGTACTATTTCTGGTGTGTTTGAGGGTCGTAGTCGGTGTACTGACCTGTTACTCGCGTTTTGTGAAGCGAGCGTGTGTGCTTAGCATCAAAATCTACAAACTGCAGGTTTTGGGGTGCTGAGTACCGGTACCACAGTAGGGTACCGATACCCCGACGCGTGATCGAGAGGGCTGTTCTCGGGTTTGAGCTGAGGGGTGCTGAGTACCGGTACAGAGTTGGCGGGTACCAGTACTGGGGTCGGGTACCGGTACTGCATTGGGCTGGTACCGGTACTATATTGAGTTGGTACCGATACACTGTAAATAACCCGCTTGACAGAGGCTCGGGTTTTGCTGGATTGGTTGCCGAGTAATGGTACTCCTCTTCGAGTACTGGTACGCAACGTAGTTTGCAGTTTGGTTGTTTTTGAGGGGTTTTTTGAGAATTGTACACTTCTATAAATACCCCAACAACCCCATGAGGGGTTCCTTGTGCTTGGAACCAGAGAAGGGTGGTGAGTCTCCTTCTCTTCCCCTCTCTTTAGATTTCTTCTCTTTTGGTTAGAGATTTTAGTGGATTGATCTCTTCTTTTTCCTTCTCCTTCATGGGTGGTTGTTCTTGGACCTTGGAGAAGCTTTGGACTTCAGGAATAGAGCCTGGTTGAGGAAATATCTCCAACCCTAGCATTATCCTAACTTGGTTTCAAGCTCTATAAGAGGTTAGTAGCATTATTGCTCTCTTGAGATGTGATTTTGGAAAAGATTTTGGAAGTTTAACCTAGTTTTGGAAAACTAGGGTTTCATTTTGGGTTTTCTTTTCGTAAAGCCTTTATGGGTTAATTGTTGGTTCCAATACTTCATTTTAGGTTGGAATTGAAGCATCCTAACCTCTATTGGGAGTTTGGAAGGGTTTTTCCACCATCTAAGGTATTTTCTAAGGTATTTTCCACCTATTTATGGTGTGATTTTTGAGGGCTTTCATGGGATGTTCGTTCGAAGCTCCTAACCTCCTTAGAATTTTTGTTAGGGTGCTAGTAGGCTAGTGGACAACTCTGTTCGTGCAAACGAAGGAGTTTCAAGGAGTATCTGATGGGTTTGACCTTATCGAAATGGGTGAATTCTTCTATGTCATTCTCTATATTGTAAAATGAAAAATCATGCATATTCATGCTGGATATAACCTAAATGAATTTTTGAATGTTTAAGATATGCATGTTATATGTCAAGCTTCGCATCCTCTATATAGTAGAGTGAGAATTGTATATGAAACTTGTATATAAAATGACATCCTTCATATCATGTCAGAGATCATATTATGATTAGTGAAATGACAAGTTTTACATGCTCATGGACAAATGATTTATACATGACATAGTTGATATGAACTTCATGTAGTGACATTTGACTTAGTTAAATGACTAAACCTCTACAATGTGACATAGAGACCGACCGTTGGGTCGCTAGTACTTGTACCATGTTTTAGACATGATGACTGAGGACTTAATATGGATGATCATACTTGCTTGCCATTGTGCTTATTCGCACATGCTTCTGAGGGTTGATCCCTACAAGTCGGCACTCTGGAGTTAGCCTAGGCGACATATGTTCGCCTGTGCGGGATTAATTGGGCGCCGAAGTGGATCGCCATAGGGAGCCTCATTCCTAGAGGGGGAATGTTGACTACCACGGGGCCATTAGGAGGCGCAAGCCGGACTACACTTGTGTAGGTCCTAGTTGAATTGAACAATGACATTTAAAAGTGTAATGTGACCAACACTACTTGATAGTGTATGTTAGTTAGACTTGTTGGACATGCTCATTCATGATAGAATAGCCGCATTATATGTTAAACATCATGTTAAATTGGAGGAATAGTAGCTTAGTAGATTAACATATGCTTATAATCATGTTATCTCTTTAATTATGCTCACATACTATTTATGCCCCGGGTTCCCTTTTTGACTTAAAACCAATGTGGAAGTGCCCAATTTTTTTTTCTTTTTTGAAAACCTTGACCCCTAGGGTATGTCAGATCCGTCACAAATATAGGGAGTCCACTGTTCACACGGACAGAGATTTCTCTGTATTTGCACGGCGTCGCACAAGTACAAGATACAACTATAACATATGAACATCCACATATCATTCACATCCACATTCAGTTCATCACAAATTTTCATAAGTTCACATCTATCAGTTTAAAATGTTTCCTACCCGAAAACTCGTTTTGAAATACTAATAACCAGGAAAATCAGAAAACCCTTTTAAAACCATTTCTCACACAGAAACGTTTTTCTTTTAAAAGCACGCTACCACGAGGGATAGAAAATAATTTTCATAATCTCATATAAAAACCATGCTTACTTTACACATCTCACAAAACCACGTGAATCCAAATAAGATAGAACCAACTGAACCATAATATGTCTAAGTCATTTATTTAGGAAAGTAAGGTTAGAAATTAAACCAAATCCACCGGGTCGGAACACTCTACGACCACTAACTGTATGCCTCACGTACCGTCCCGACTCGGACCCGCAGCGTCACCTGAAAGAGGGTGGGGGGTGAGAACATGTACACATGTCTCCCCTCCCAGTAGGTACCGCAAGCCTGAAAGAGGGCGAGGGGTACTCACCAGTTAAGGAGGATAAACAAAAGTACTGATAATGGTAATACAGTAGCAATGATAAATAAGGAAACGATATATATATATATATATATATATATATATATATATATATATATATATATATATATATATATATATATATATATATATATATAATGAATTACTACCGCTACTGTATGCATGCATCAACCGGACGACAAGTCCAAAAGTAACCCAATCGGAAACCTGCCATATTGGTCCGCACACCTCAGACCTGTGCCACAACTGCTCTAACCTGTAAATGACCCTCGCATAAGCACCCGGGTCTGTCAGGTATATGACCCTCGCATAAGTATGTTGAGGACTTTTCTAAGTTGGAGGATTTCGTGAAGTTGAATGGAGTCTTGAAGAATTGAAGACGAAGATTGCGGGATTCCAGATCAAAAGACTCGTTCGTGATGCTCGGTAATTCAGGCATTGTGTGTTAATAATTTGTGGTGAAAATCAACACATGTTAGGAAGCGACCGGCTGGTGGTTCCGCCGAGCAGTCGAGTTCCAAGCGACCCCCTCGGCACCCTAGATCGCAATGGCGGCGAGATAAGAGCCAGACAAGGAGTCAGATGAGTTCCTCCCCGTGTGTAATCTGCGGTGGGAATCATAGGCCGAGTGAGTGCTCTCAGCGTGACGGGAGGTGTTTCCGATGCGGCCAAGCGGGACACATGTGTAATACACTGAATTGTTTTGCAAATTGCGAAATTCGAATGTGAGGGAATGATATATGACATGTTCTAGAAGGCTTGCACAAGTTTTGGACAATTAGAGAGTGTTTGGAAAGCTAGAAGTGAGAAAATGGCTTTGCAATTGCGAAATCAGATTTCTGCATTGGTTGACCGGTACAAGCCTAATGCCTGTACAGTACAGCAAGCAGCAGTAGCTGCAGCTGCGTCGCAGCAGGGCTGTTTTGGTCTTTTCACATCTTTTATCTCATCCTTATCCTCCAGCTCGACCCCTTGGACCTCTTTGAAGGCTGGAGCTCAGAGAAGATCCCTTCACTCTCCCGCTCTCTCTCTCTAGCGTTTTTCTCTCTCTAGAGAAAAGTCGCCGATTTACGCCGTTTTCGCGCCGTGCTCGTTGTTTGCTGATTGGGAGGACTCAAGGGAAGTCCCTGGCATGTGGCGGAGATGGAGTTTTGCTGTGTTTTCTATAAGGTTCTTACCAGGGGAAGCTAATCTCAGCTTTAGAGAGGTACTCAATCATGATTTCTCTCTAGTTTTCCGATCTCGCATTGAATTTGGACGTCGTTTAGTCTCGTTGCTTTCTCAACTGAGCTAGAGGTTGTTTACAGCAGTTAAGAGAGGTTATATTTTACTGTGAATTACCTACTTTAACTCAGAAGCAAGTTGTTTTAAGGTTTGATAAAAAACAATGAATGAATTATGATTCTAATTCAAAGCTATATGTGGATTGATCGAGCGAGTTGATGCTGTTTGAATTTTTCTTTTCGCAGCAGGTTTGCGATCATATTAATCTATTTTGGTGACCTCAGAGTTGATTCAGTGGGTGTTTTGACCCAGGGTAAACAAGAATTTCAGCCAGAAAACTGAAAAATTTTTTAATTCGACTATATATAGCTTATATACAAGCATATTGACGCCGTTTCGGTTTGTTCGGCAGCGAGAGGGCATTTGACCCTTGATCGTCTTGATGGCAGTAGAAGTCTTTTGGAAGCCTAATTTGAGGTATCAAACTAGTCCTAAACAGGGATTTAAATTCCTACTTCGCTTTAAGTGTGATTGTACCGAAATTGGACTTTCCGGTTATAGTATTGACTCGACTCTGCGTACCTTGTTTTCAGCAGCTTTGGGGTTTCGTTGAGCCGACTTTGGGACTTCCTTTGGACTGTTGGAGCTTAGTAATAGGTGGGTTTTGACCTAACCAGAGCAAGTTGAAGCTCTCTGTGTCTATATACTTAAAGAATTACGCGTAGGTGCATTTAGTGATCTAAGATTGATTAGAATTTAAGGATGTGTCACGTATTGTTTGTTTTAAAGATCTCTATAAAGTAGAGAACACATATATGAAGTATCTACATCTATATTCAATTTGTTGAATTTTTATGGTGTAGAATACACTTATAAAGTAGAGAAAATGATATTCTCGGTGACTCTAAAATAGAGAACCATAACTATGCTTATGATCATGTGATAGTGCCATAGTATGAAAAGATTCTAAATACCATGTATAATTGAGCATTACTCTCACATGTTTATTAATCTAGTAGATACTAGTTGTTGTCAAGTTGATTATATTGAAATTCCGATCAAAGGATCGAGAGCGAGAATGTTGTGAACCAAAATATGATAATTGAATATGTTGGACTGTGGATTTTGCTTGCTTGTCATTGTGCTCATTCGCACACGCTTGTGAGGGTAGCTCCTACAAAGCCGGCCCTGGAGTTGCCTACGCGAAGTGCTCGCCCGTGCGGGTTGGGTGCGAAGTGGATTGCGTGGGGAGTATATACTACCACGGGGCCTACTAGGCGCGGCGCAGCTGGACTAATCTTGGGTTCCTTGGTAATGAAAGAACAC
>NC_033622.1:7419436-7483842 GCF_001540865.1 Ananas comosus
TAGTCTAATGTTGTTCCGGTTTTGGTTCTTGTGAACGTTGACATCGATTAGTTCCAAATTTACTCTCTCGGGGCATAATAGAACAATGTTATTAGCTTTTACGTTTTATTCGATTGAACGAGAAAAAGTACTCGTCGCAATGTTGTACTGTTATGGCGCAACTGAGTAGTCAAATGTAGTTCCGGTTTTGGTTCTTGTAAACGTTGACACCGATTCGTTCCAAATTCACACTCTCGGTGCATAGTAGAATGCTTTTACTCATTTTTCGATAGAATAAGAAAAATTACTCGTTGCAAAGTTATACTGTTATGGCGCAACTGAGTAGTCTANCAGTTTTCATAATTTTCTGACACTGTGCATTTTCTGCTAATTTATCTGCCCCATTCCTCACAGAAAATTCTAAATCTTCGGTTTTCGCTCCGATTTCAGCAAAGGTCATTTCCAACTTATACTTTACTTCTATGAGTCCAATAAAATAGTATCTCACACTATTTTTATTTATATTTATTTTTATAATAAACTCCGACATACTATCCTACCGTAACTTCCTATTTTCAGAAGTTCGGTATCCTACAGATTCGTTCCAAATTTACACTCTCGGGGCATAATAGAACAATATAATTAGATTTTACTCTTTGTTCGAAGAACGAGAAAAAGCACTCGTTGCAAATTTATACTGTTAGGGCGCAACAGAGTAGTCTATTGTTGTTCCGGTTTTGGTTCTTGTGAATGTTGACATCGATTCGTTCCAAATTTACACTCTCGGGGCATAATAGAATAATATAAAAAGGCTTTACTCTTTGTTCGATTGAATGCGAAAAAGCACTCATTGCAAATTTATACTGTTAGGGCGCAACAACGTAGTCTATTGTTGTTCCGGTTTTGGTTCTTGTTATGGTTGACATCGAGTCGTTCGAAATTTACACTCTCGGGGCATAATAGAACAATATAATTATGTTTTACTCTTTATTCGATAGAATGCGAAAAAGTACTCGTTGCAAAGTTATACTGTTAGGGCGCAACTCAGTAGTCAATTGTTGTTCCGGTTTTGGTTCTTGTGAATGTTCACATCGATTCGTTCCAAATTTACACTCTCGGGGCATAATAGAATAATATAAATAGCTTTTATACTTTGTTCGATTGAATGAGAAAAAGTACTCGTTGCAAAGTTATATTGTTAGGGCGCAACTTAGTTGTCTAATGTTGTTCCGGTTTTGGCTCTTGCGAACGTTGACATCGATTAGTTCCAAATTTACTCTCTCGGGGTATAATAGAACAATATAATTAGGTTTTACTTTTTGTTCGATAGAATGCGAAAAAGCACTCGTTGCAAATTTATACTGTGAGGGCGCAACTGAGTAGTCTAATGTTGTTCCGGTATTGGCTCTTGCGAACGTTGACATCGATTAGTTGCAAATTTACTCTCTCGGGGTATAATAGAACAATATAATTAGGTTTTACTCATTATTCGATAGAATGCGAAAAAGTACTCGTTGCAAAGTTACTATTAGGGCGCAACTGAGTTGTCTAATGTTTCTCCGGTTTTGGCTCTTGTGAACGTTGACATCGATTCGTTCCAAATTTACTCTCTCGGGGTATAATAGAACAATATAATTAGGTTTTACTTTTTGTTCGATAGAATGCGAAAAAGCACTCGTTGCAAATTTGTACTGTTAGGGCGCAACAGAGTAGTCTATTGTTGTTCCGGTTTTGGTTCTTGTGAATGTTGACATCGATTCGTTCCAAATTTACACTCTCGTACGGTCTCACTGGTCATGCACGATGCCCTTGCTGTGGTCCTCTCTCAGCAGCCCTGTACCTACCACTGGAAATAGAGTGGGGTGAGAACTATCTTCCATAGTTCCCAATGGGCTCGGCCGCCAACTCTGTCGATATCCCCACTAGGTCCAAGTGGGCACAAGCAACAACAGATAGATAGATAGATGGATAGATATTTGAAAGCTGTAAATGCAATAGTAGGAAAACTAAGCTACTATGCCTATAATCATATGCAGTGAATGCATGCATCATATCGTAAAGATTTACTATCATGCTAACAAATTCGATCCATATTCGAATGATAATGTTCAATGACATTGTTTACTGTTCCTTTTTACTCAATCTGTGGCGAAGCCCTTGGGTTCACCAATAACTCACCTTTCAATCCCAAAATGGGGAGGGAGCTCCAAGTGCACCCAAGCCCAGGACCGTCTGCGGACCTCCATGTGGTCCGGACTTCCAAGTGGTCCTAGTTGCACGATACTCCGGAGTACTCGACGACAATCCCCTCCATGTAGGGATATGGATGGCTATACCACCCCAAAAGCAGACTGTGAGCTAGATCTATCCCCTCCAAGTGAGGATACCCTACAACTAGGGTCAACAACCCAATCGAATCCTCTCCAAGTGAGGATGCCCTACAGTTAGGGTCAATGTCTCAATAACTCATCGACAACCTCTCCATGCGAGGGTACTTAGGTTTACTAAGTTCTTTATCCACAAGGCATTTTCTAAGGGATTCACCTATCCCTAGGTTCTCAAACCTCTAGTGTCATTTACACTACATTAATGCCACTCGTTATTCTTTAACAATAGGATGCCACTCGTTTGTTCTTTAACATTTAACACTACTTTCTATGTCATCAACACCCCCATCGGGTTCATCTCTTTTCTTTCGCATTATAGGATCCACGTTCCGACCCAATCCTCACCTATCTAAGTTACCAAGCGTTCCAAGTACATTAGGTTATCAATTAGAAAGCATAAGAACTGGAGCTACTATGCAATCCTACAATGCAACATGTAAGAGATGAGATTAAATGCAATCTAAGATATAAAAAGGAGTTCGAAAGCTTCGGGATGGCACCCCCCACCTTTTACCGATGTAGAGGCTTTAGAAACTGTAATATACGAAAAATTTCGGATTGCGATGCTAACTTTGATTTGGAAGATTAAAGTGAAGTTTGAATTAGATGTGCATCATTTTAGAGTGTTTCTAGATGTGTGGGAATGATGTCTGGAGGTAATTGAGTATCCGGGCACAAATCGGACGCGAAATGAACTTGAAAGGGGATTTTTGGATTTTGACGCTAACTTTGACCTACGCGACCAAAGTGGGGTATGAATATTAATTGTAGTACCTCCGGATTATTTTGGAAGTGCGAGGATAGTTAGTGGCAAATTCCGGAGATGCTTGGATGTAAAATATCGGATTTTTGATTGCGTTGTTAATTTTGATCAAATTGATCGAAGTGAGGCCAAAATGAAATTGATTTGTTTCCGAGCTTAATTAGTAGCTTGTGGAGGTGTATTAGTATATTTTGGAAGTGTTGGGATGGACTCGGAGTGAGCAAGACGTGCCAAAAGGGCTGTAATTGCTGCTGCTAGGCTGTTGGTTAGTGCACGGACTGATTTGCGAACCTGCAGGGACTGATTTGCGAACCTGCAGGGACTGTTTTGCAAACTGCTGGACTGCAATGCAGTTTCAGCCTTGTTAGGGATTAGTTGGCAATTAGTTGATCTTATCACTTCAGCCAGCAGCCCCCAGCCCTGTCTACGTGTTGGACTTCCTCCCTCTCCTTCTTTTCTTATCTCTATCTCCTCTTTTATCTCTCTAGAACCTGGTTGAAGCCTTGTGAGAGAGAGAGCTTGTGGAGTGGAAATTTTTGTTGATAGAGCTAAGAAGAGAAACTGTGGAGCTGACAAGAAGCTTGTGGAGCTGAAGAAACCCTTGGGGAAACTCCAAATCCAAGTAGAGTTGATGCTTAATTCCTGGTTGAGTTGGCAGCTTGGAAGAGCTTGTGGGCTGAGGAAGAAATCTGAGCCAAGCAAGAAATTTCTGCTGATTTGTAAGGACTGAGATTTTTACAGTGCAACTAAACTCTCTGTTGATGATGTTTATGTGTGTAATTTAATTACATAAGCACTCGTCAAGTTTCAGGAGAAAATGAGCTAGAATGGAGAAGTTACGGGATTATTAGTTTCACTTAAGTGAATAGTAACTCCGGTTTTCCGGAGAAGCCACGGAGTAGAGTTGGCTTTCGGCGCGTATCGGACTCCGTTCATAGCGATCCAATAGCTCGTTTTGAACGGTTCAGCTATTCTGGAACCAATGGCACTGACGGATTTTAGATCTGATGCACGATTTTTGAGAAAATCTGGAAATACATGTTTCTTATGTAATTGTGCATCATTTTGGCCTTTTGGAGAGAGAATGGATTTCGTCGTGAATCGGAGATCAAATCTGATGAAACGAAATGCTAGATTCGATGCCTCGACGTGCTGAATGCGTTGGCGTGATCCGATCGAAAATCCGATAGACGGATCTTTGGGAATTGCAATAAGTTGGCTAAGGGGTCGAGAGTGGAAAATTGGGAAATTCACAAAAGTCGTAATATTTTATGTACCGAATCGCGCGAGATCGATTGTGGAGGTGCAAAAGCGCGAGAGTTACCCATTGTGAGGGACTAGGGTTGAAATTTGTAGTTCAGGTGGACTTTTGTGCAATTTGCACATTGCATACAATGTGCATCTAGGGTTCTTTTGCAAGGAACCCTAGATCTAGCCGACCTAGTTCCCCAACCGTGCCCTAGATAGCCCCAGTAGGTCCCTGCCCTACCTGTGCTCGTGCCCAAACCTCCGGCGAGCAACTCCGACCGCCGGAAAACTCATGGTCATCTTCCTCTCCTACCCTCTCGGCCACCCTCTCCTCCTTTCTGCCGAAGTTGCTAGGGAAGCGACCACTGACCCTCTTGGAAGCTTCCTGGGAAGATATCTCCCTCTCCGGCGCCGGCACCGGCCATCCCCGCCGTCCTCGCGCGCCGCCGGCGCCGCCTAAGCAAGCCGCGGGCAACCCAGACGAGCTCGGCCCGCCGCCTAAGCAAGCCGCGGGCAACCCAGACGAGCTCGGCCCGAGCAGACCTTAGCTCGAGGCTTGCGAGCCGTAGCAGCCCTAGCTCGGCCGCCCTGCCTCATCTAGCCTTCGGTGTGATCTGCGCGCCATCGCCGCCGCTCCCGACGCCGCCGGCCGCCGCCCCTGCTCTCTGCGGCCGCCCAGACCGAGTGCGGGTCGAGCCGGGGCTAGCTCTGCCTCCGCACGACGCCGCCGTTCCTGGCCGGCCGAGTCGCCCTTACTCCACCTCCAGCAACGTGCTGCCGTCGCCCCGACCCTCCTCCGGTTGCCGCCGTGGCCGCCGCTGCCCTAGGAGGCGAGGTGAACCCGCGCGGGCTGGGGTTGTTCGAGCGCCGCCATCGCCGCCTTCCGCCGCCGGCCAGCGGGATCGCCGGCTCCGCCTGGCCGGCCGCACCCGTCCACCGCCGGCTAACCCGCCGCCGGAGCTCCCTATCAACCGTGGTGAGCCCATGCTCTCCTCGGGTTGTGTGACTAGGGCATCTTTGCCCGACGTCGTCGCCGCCTCCCGTCGCCTGTTGACGCGAGCCCCGGCCTCCTCTGACCTGGAGCACCTTACCCTGGCCGGCCTGCCCGCCGTCCGGCCGCCGCCGGCCACCCCGAGCCCTGCCTAGCTTCGGTAAGCTTGTATTGCAATTATTCTGCACCTTGTCTTGGGGTTTCGGTCATTGTTCCGGTGAACCGAGGCCACCCCGAGTCCTCTGAAGGTGAGCACGATGATCCTGGTTCAGTGCTGATCATCGTGGCCAACTACATTGGAGTCTGAGAGCTTCTGATTTGCGAGATAAGCATGTTCTTCATGCTGTGCGCGCTGTTCGCAGATTTTCGCGTCACTCTCGCGCTCTCCGCTGTGGCCGATATTGCTCCGAAAGGTGAGCACGGCCTCCGGCACGTCGAAACCTGTCAGTGGGTATTTTGACTCGGCTGATTGATCTCTGGTTTGCATAAACGGACCATAAAAGCGCCGAAATCGCATGAAATAATGCGATTTCGGGTATTTGGAAGGGCTTTTATGCAACTTTGTCCGTCGTGGCTGCTGTTGGCATCAAGTATGGGTTGAGGATAACCTCCGGACTAATTGTCCAAGGCCCCGGACCTTTGCGAAGACCGGAAATGCATTTCCGGAGCGTTTTTCGGCGAAATCCGCCGATAGAACGCGTTTTCGATTCGGAATTCTTCCGACGGTACTTGGGGATCATTTGTTTCATCGCTGAGCCTTGTTGGCTGGTCACCCGCATCGTTTCGTGGGTTTGGAAACGACGGGTGAGCGACGGTGAAGTTCCGGTGCGGTTTTCGGGACTTTCGGTTTGTTCGGTAATCGGTTTTGGGAAATCGATTCTCGTGGGTTAATTTATGGGGTTATGCTTTTAGGGTTTCTTAGTTGTGGGTTAGACACTAACCCAGTGGACCCCCCTTAGGTCCTGTTGACGTTCTTTTGCAGTCAGGAGACAGGCGCGGCAGTTGTACAGGTGGGTACTTCGATCCGACGTTGGTACAGTGGTGCACGCTCGGTGACGTTTCCTTTACCCTTGTTGTTTATATCTTTTACCATATATATATGTTGAGCCTTGCACCCATGCTGTTTCCTTATTACTCTCTACTTAGTTGTTGCCAGGTATAGTATCATGTGTAGGAGTAGAGTAGACTTTATCTGTATATGATATTTATGATTTGGTTGGTCTGATCTCCTATGTGATCTCCATGACCTGGTTGGTCGACGTTGCATCTCCTACACTTGTGACCTGGTTGGTGGTTTCTTGTACCTCGTATCAGTAACCTGGTTGGTCGGTCCTTTGACTTCTGTTGTCCGATTACTGTTGAGGTCGGTGTACCCTGAGGGGTCGGATTGTCGGCTAGTGGCCGACGGTAGTTCTAGATTATATACTTGTGACCTGGTTGGTCGTTTTGGTTACATGATGACCCATGCGGTCGATGGTTCCATGTTGATATTATGCTTAGGAGTAGAGTCGACTTATCTGTTCACTATATCTGTGATTTGGTTGGGCAGTTCCCCTATTTTGATATCTATGACCTATTCGGTTGAGTTGTTACAGTTCTATCTTGACATACGTAGCCGACTAGTTGTTGATGGCATATACGGTCGGTGTGCCCTGAGGGGCTGGATTGTCGGCTAGTTGCCGATGGAAGATCTTTGAGCATACTACATTGATCGCCACTGCAGGTATGCATTTCATGAACACCAGCGGTCTGATCCACCGCAAGAGGGTGTTCTTTTCTGGAAAAGTGGTTGGATTGCCAACCCGTGAGCCCAGGGGCTTTATTGCGAGGGTATATGCTTCTGACCCAGGGGCTTCATTGCGAGGGTCAGGTACTATGCTTCTGACCCAGGGGCTTCATTGCGAGGGTCAGGAACAGGTTGAGCAGTGTGGCATGGGCCTGAGGTCTTCGGACCAATAGGGCAACGAGATTGGGTACTTTTGAGATTATCGTCAGTTGACGCATATGTCTATAGTAGCAGTCGTGCATGCATATTTACAGTTCTTACTTTATAGTTGTCATGCTACTATAGTAGATATTCATGTATGCTTTCGGTTCCAGTTACAGTAGCGGTAGCCGTTGTTCAGTCTAGTTCTTACTTTCTGTCAGTTTATTGCTACTGTATTTAGTATATCTGCTCATTACTTTATACATCTCTTTCGCTTACTATTGTTCCTACTGTATTTCCACTGACCCGTGTTGTTGTATAGCTCTTCCTGATCCGGTGAGTACTCCTCGCCTTCTTCGGCTTGCGGTACCCACTGGGAGGGGAGACATGTTTACATGTTCTCACCTCCCCCACCATTTTTTCAGGTATCGCAGGCGGTGTGTATTGGGACGAGACGCGAGATACGTATGTAGCGGTCGATAGATCTTCCGACCCAGGTTGTTCGGTTTAGTTTCTACCCTTACTATTCTGTTGTTATAGCATAGATAGCTTGTATGGTTCAGCATTTATTTACATTTGAAAATGTGGATTTTCATGAATGTAATAAAAGAATTTCTGGATTTGGTAAACTAAAATGTTTTCTACCCCTCGTGGTAGCGTTTCTAAAGAATAAAGGTTTCCGTGTAGGAAACAGTTTTCAAAAGGATTTTTCGTGGATTTCTGTTTAAACATTGAATGTACAACTGTGATGTGAATGGTGAATGTATGAATGTATAGTTATCTTTATACTCATCTAGTTGTGGTTGTATCCTGGTTGTACTCTTGTACTTGTGCGACGCCGTGCAAATACAGGGGAGACTCTGTCCGTGTGAACAGTGGATCTCCTGTATTTGTGGCGGATCTGGCATACTCTAGGGTCAGATATATATATATATATATATAAAAAAAAAAAAAATTCAGACGCTTTTCCGCTATCTTTTAAACTGAAAGGGACCCCGGGGCGTGACAGATTAAAGGTCTCAAAGAATACTACCATTATATTCAACAAATTTTACCACTTTTTTGAGAAGGGCAGACTCATCACTCCAATATAGAACAGTTTACCCATCAATTGATGCTGCAGTTCTCGCAGCTTTTCCTGTATCACATTGCCCGCTTCTTCCTACGTAAAGATAGGACGACACTGCTGCAATGTCTCCATTTCTTTGTACATATATGAATGTTCCTCGTCTGTTATCTATGACGGAAGAGTCAATTACTTACTGGATTGAAAGATCAATCATCTGCCTTGTTTTTATTTAGTGCATCCCTTTATAGAAACTATTTAAAAAACCTAAATAATCGACATGACTAAATAAATATAATAAATTTACTAAAAATGTCTTTCTTAAGTTATAAAAAAGTTAAACACTATTATACTAGTTGAATAAATAAAATGTTTGCAATGTAATAATGTTTGTAATATAATGTTTGGGAGAAGAATCGATATGCTGTGCCCCATGAATTTTTTTGATCCAGTAATCACCTTCGTCTGTGTCGGTACCGTATCCGACAACTAGAACGTCATGATCTGGTTCCTCTGGGGCATAGGCGTCAAAAATACCACCATCATATTCGGCAAATTTTGCGTTACAAGCAAAGCTGCAGGAAACAGGTCCTTTTGTCACTTTCTCGAGAAGGACAGCCTCATCACTCCAATATAAAATAGTGAACCTGTCAATTGATGCTGCGGTACTCGCAGCTCTTCTTGTATCACATTGTCCGCGTCTTCTACGTAAAGATAGAACGACGCTGCTGCAATTCCTCTATTTCTTTGTACGTATCTGAATGCTCCTCGTCTGTCATCTGTGATGGAGCAGTCAATTACTTGCTGGATTGAAAGATTAATCATCTGCTTTGTTCTGATCTAGTGCATCCCTTCATAGAAACTCTTTCAAAACTTAAATAATCGACATGACTAAATAAATATAATAAATTTACTAAAAATTTTCTTTCTTTATAATAATGTTTATAATATAATATTTGGGAGGAGAATGGATATGCTGTGCCCCATAAATTTTTAATGATCCAGTAATCACCTTCGTCTATGTTGGTACCATATCCGACAACAAGAACGACATGTTCTGGTTCATCTGGGACATAGGACTCAAAGAATACCACCATCAGATTCGGCAAATTTTGCGGTATAAGCAAAGCTGCTGGAAATAGGTCATTTTGCCACTTTCTCGAGAAGGGCAGACTCGTCACTCCAATTTAGAACAGTGTACCTGTCAATTAATGTTGCGGTCCTTATAGCCCTTTCTGTATCACTTTGCCCGTATCTTCCTACGTAAAGATAGGATGACGCTACTGCAATGCCTTGATTCTTTGTACATTTCTGAATGCTCCTGGCTTGTCATATGTGGCGAAGCAGTCAATTACTTGCTTGATTGAAAGATCGATTATCCGTGGTGCCTCCCTTAATAGAAACTCTTTCAAAACATAAAAAATAAACATCACTAGATAAATACAATAAATTTACTAAAAATATCTTTCTTAAGTTATAAGAAAGTTAAACACTATTATACTAGTTGAATTAATAAAATATTTGTATTATAATAATATTTGTAATATAACGTTTACGGGGAGAATGAATGCGATGTGCCCCATGANGAAAGGAAGTTATATGGATTTCTTGCTGCTGACAGCTTGAGGAAATTGAGATAGCAACCTTGAGACTTGCAATTTAAGTTCTTCTTGATGTGGAACTGGAAAGAGACCATGTGGAGCTAAAGAAGGAAGCTTTTGGAGAGCTTCAAATTCAGATTTGAGCTTTTGGATTGATGGGCTGCTCAGTTGGGGCTGTTGCTGCAGAAGAATTAAAGTGAAGTGCTGTTGGTGTTGCTGAAATTCAGGAGTGAGCCATTTGATGCAGTGAGCAAGCTAGTTCAGCATCTAATTGACGTAAGTTGATTCTAATAATCAATATTAATCAAGTTAATTGATTGGAACTAAGTGGTAACCTGAGGGGAGCTGCTGCCATAGAAGAGAAGTGGGATTTGTTGAAGCTGCCTAGCAGGAAGTTGATTGTTGGAGCTGAAGGAATGTTGAGCTGAGCGCAACTTAAGGGATTTTCGAATTCAGGTATGGATGAAGTCTAATTCCTGAATAAAAGTGTGTTTAATTGTTGTATAAAGAGGTCTAGTAATTACGTGCTGCAGAAATGAGACCTAAAAAGAGTTTAGTTGCTGAAATTTCAGATTTGGAGCTGAAATGGCAATCTTGGTGGAACTTGGTGGATTAGTAAAGCAGTCACCCTTTGGTAAAGCTTTTAACTAAGTTAAATTCAGTTATTAAGTAAATAACTTGGAGTTAATCACATCTGGACTGATTTACATAAAGGAAATTGCTACGAGAAGTAGAATAGTTGAACTTCAAGTTGACGGAAGCTACCAAATTGGAAACTCAGCATGTGGCCTTAGTTATAGGAGCTGAATTAAAACTTGATTGAGTTTTAATCTTAAATAAGATTAATGTGAACTCTTAGATCAGCGTAAATTATTCTAAGGAAAGTACAAATATTAGAACTAATTGTTCTATGCTTATAGTGACTACACAATGGAAGTATTAGTGCTGAAATTTCAGAACTATGTAGAATTCTGCATGGTGCAGAATTCATATGAGTTGAAAATAGGCCGATTGAACTATGAATTGAGATAAATTTAATTAAATCCTGATTAAGGTTGAGTTACAGTTAGAATTGCTGCTGTAGTGCGTAGATTTCAGCGATGAAATCTGTTAATTAGGAAGTTTGAAAGTGGACCGTGAGGCACAAATGCTGAAATTCAGCAAAAGCTGAATTTCAGCATTGAAGTTGAGTGGCATTGAGAAGCTCTTAGTTGAAATGCAAGTTTTGATAGAATGTGAGAATAACTCCAGTTTAACCCCTTTTATTCCTTTATAGATTAAAGTTAAACTTGCTCGAAAGTCTAAATTGATGTTCCGACAGGTCGACGGCGCGCTAATTACGTTAGAAGCCAATTCGGCTCTAGTTGCATTGGGTCGCGTGATATTGCTGTTAGCGCACTTCGAGACGTGGATCTTAATTGTTGACACCACTACAAGTGGGTGGTGCTATCCGAAGTCTTTGAATCACCTTTTATGTCTATAATAATTCATTGAGTATATTTATATTTGTAGTCATGCATTATAGGGTATTTGGCATTGTGCAAGTGAAAGTGTGAATTCCTATCAATAGTGAGAACATGTGAACATTAGAATGTGGACATAGAACCCTATGAATGTATGGACTATAACAATAGTGAACTTGGTGACATTCTAACTAGAGATTTGGTTAGCATCGAGAAATGAAATTGCAACTAGCATAAAGAGCTAGTTAGAGTTAAAGTGTGACATTGTCTGATGTTGAATCCTCTAAAGGAGGATCAGATCATACTCACATAGTCTGTTTTTAGCTTGGTGGTGGTCGCTCCCCCCAGGCAGTGCGCTCCGGAGTGGTCACTTGATGGGCTAAAGTATTTGCCCATAGACTAAAGTATTTGCCCATGGACTAAAGTATCTGTCCAGCAGACGGTCCCGTCGGGAGGCAGCTTAGGGCCCGCCAGGGATTGAGTTGGTGAGTTGCAGTTAACCAAATGGTTAGCTAGATTGATTGGGCAGTGGTATATTACAATATGCATGCATATTTACAGTTTTCCTATATTGCTTTCTTTCAGCTTTGTACAGGCATTGTAGTAGTTACATGTTGTAGTTGGTTACTATCTGTTTACTTCTTTTGTCTACATATGCCTGAATAGACCTAGTGGGTGAGTCGGCGAGGTCGGCGGCCGAACCCACTGGGAACTTTTAGTAGTTCTCACACCACTAACATACAGGTTCCAGCGCGAGCGGTGTGACCGAGGATCGCGGCAAGAACCCAACAGCTTAGCTAGTGGACACCCGAGTGCTAGTGGCATACCATTTTGAGTTCATGTGAGATATTTTGATGTATAGAGACATGTAAATGAATGTATTAAAGAGCATGTATATAACTAAATGTTTCAGTTATTCAGTTCAGTTTAAAAGTTTTAAATGACAGTGAATTTCAATTATTGTTAGTTACTTTCACTTGTGCTTGTTGCTTGCCCTCGTGCAAGCCATGTATATTGAAATGTCATCCTGGGAATTGTTTATTTCTTTATACATGTACTCCTTGTTGTTGAGCCTTGGGCGGACAGAGAAGGTTCTGTCCGTTCGGCATCTGTGTACGGGCCCGGATCGACTAAATTGGCCATAGCGGGACCTGACAGAAACGCTCCTCGGCGAACCTTACGATGAGGTCTTGGCCTTCTTGGTCCAAGACAAGGCTAAAGCGGCCGTATTTCGCTGATAGCTCCCAATCCGCTCGACGAATCGCGAAATCGACTTCGCCCCCGCGTTTTGTGACCTACCAATTAGGTTTACAAGGCCTCAAATGAGATCAATCTCATACTTTACCAAAAACCCCATTCTGGGTGCCCTAGGGTTACCATCTTGCCATTTGCAATTTGGAACCCTAACTCTAGCTTTGATCCACCAACAATGGTGCTAGGGGTCCATTTGACCCCATTTCCAAAGCTCAAAATCCAAAAACCCTAAGTTCTACAAGCTAGGGTTTGTAGCTTACCTCTTGAGCTACCCCAATGGAGAGGAGAGAAAGAGAGGAAGATGCTCCAAGCCTTCTCCTTGATCTCCTTCTTCTTCTCCACCTTCTTCTTCTTTTCCCCTTTCTTCTTCTCCTCCTTCTCTTCTTTCATTTCTTTCTAGAGAGAGAGAGAGCAAGAGAGTGATGGAGTGAGGGGAATGAGAGAAAGAGAGAGAGAGGCCTCTCCCTTAACCCCTCTCATGGTTATTTTGCACTTAAACCCTTCAACTTTCTGTTCCTTGCGCTGCCCTTACTGGGCAGAATTCGCGCGGAGGGACCGGTCTCCCCGACTTGGGACCGGTCCCCGAGAGCCTCCCTCGGGGGCACGCGTTCGGGAATCAGTCTCTCCCCGAGAGACTGGTCCTCGAGAGACCGGTCCTCGCCTGAGAGACCGGTCCCCGAGAACTCGATTTTCAGGACTTAGCCAAATTTCGGCATTTCTCGCTGGGACCACGTTCGGGAACCAGTCACTCCCTGCCAGGGACCGGTTGCATCAAGCAACCCTGCTACACCCAGCCAATGGAACCGGTCTCTCACCTCCAGAGACCGGTTCCCGAGAGTAACATCAGCCCAATGATGCAGTTTGCATCATTTGCTCTCGTGGACTCAACTCCAAGGCACTCTTTGTGCTTTGGACATCTCTAACTTCCCCAAAGGGTATTCTCTCGACAAACAGTCGATGCTGGAAGAAGTACAACTCTCGAATTTCGAGAATTCACTTCCTTACAGTCTTTCACTATTCTCCAATCTTGTAGCTTTTTTTTTATGGTAATCATGACGTCTTTTCGAAACGTTAATTGTTTCTCATTGTATGATAATTTTGCATACTGTCTTTTTTTTTTTATTTCTCTGTTCCTTTTTCGCTTTTTTGCTACAATTAAGAATTGCAAATAACAAGCACAACAACATTATTTACAAACTTTAAATTAAGCTATTAAAATAAATATTATAGAAGAATATGAAGAATCGAATCAAAAAAATTAAAAAGAACAATTAAAGGAAAAAATCTATGAAATTCATCTTTGCAATCTACATTATTTTAAAAGTATAACAGTAGAACTAACCGTTCCGAGCATCTGGTTGTTCAGATAGTTGACGCAGGTCAGAGCTTTTAGCACCATTGTTATTTTGTGTGACATGACTTCTCGAGATATTATGTATTTCTACAACAAAACAATAGTTAAAATTAATAATTTTACATATTATACCAAATTATAAATTTAAAAAGTTTATGAAAATCATCTTTGCAATCTACATTATTTTAAAAGTATAACAGTAGAACTAACCGTTCCGAGCATCTGGTTGTTCAGATAGTTGACGCAGGTCCGAGCTTTCAGCACCATTATTATTTTGTGTGACATGACTTCTCGAGATATTATGTATCTCTACAACAAAACAATAGTCAAAATACCTGAGTAATATGCGATAATATAAAGGAATTTTTAAAAAACAAAGAAAACAAGAAAATAATTAAGAAGAAAATATTTTTGGGAATCATATTGCAATCTACATTATATAAATATATGGGAGTTAAGTTAAAATACTGTTAATAATATTTGATCTTTTTTACTAATTAATTTTTAGTTGTTAGATTTATTTTTTTGATTAATACTATTTCACTAACTACTACTAAATCCTAGGGAATAAGCTTGTTCCCCCTTTTGTTCCCAAATGCAGTGTTTGGTATCCGATAACAGTAGTTCTCGAGTTTCTGGAATAAACCGGCATAAGGCTGAAACTGCTGTTCCACCTTTTTTTTGAAACAAGCTTGTTCCCATCTGTGAATAAGATTAATTAAATTCTAAAAAATAAGATTAATTAAATTCTAAAAATAATTTTAATTATGGTATTAATTAATTAATTAATTAATATATTTAAATTATTATTTAATGCTTAAATAATAAAATTTTATTAATTTATTATTATTATTATTACTTATTAATGTATAATTAATATATTATTAATTTATTTATTAATCTTAATTAATTTATTTATTATTAATTAATTATTTAATTTGCTATTAATTAATTATAATTATAATTATTTAATATATTTAATTATTATTTATAATCATATATAACTATTTAATTAATTGATTTAATACTAATTATGTAGTATCCTTGTTTTTTTTCTTTTCTTTTCCTTTTTCTTTTTTTTTTTTTTTGAGTTGGTAAGCTAGCTGGGGATAAGGATGCCACGTGCACCTTACCCCCAAGCATGCTTATCAATTTAATACCTGTGCATTGCAATTCCTATATATATAGTTCTTGAGCCGTACGTAGAGGAGGAGCGGGTGGTGTGGAGTTTCGTCGACGTCGCGTCGCGGTGCCGTTCGAGCGTGTGTTCGTCGTTGTAGCATCGCGAGGGGGGCCGGGCGAGGGTCCGATTCCGCCGTTTTCGTTGTCGCGCCAGATTGTGATTAGCGTTTGAGGTGGGTTTATCATCGGAATCCTACTCATATACTATTGTTGGTCGACAAGCATCATTAATATTACAGGTTGTTATTGTTTAGCTCAAATTCAGGAGTAGGTATGTTTTAGACATATTAACTGAATTGGGAGCATGTTATTAGCTGTTATTAATCATACATGTTGGACTTGGATAAAACATAGGAGAAAACCAGCGTTCGGGACCTGGCATATGTTAAACTACCTGATTTAGCCCTAGGGGCCGTTGTA
Source organism: Ananas comosus (assembly GCF_001540865.1). Classification (NCBI taxonomy): domain Eukaryota; kingdom Viridiplantae; phylum Streptophyta; class Magnoliopsida; order Poales; family Bromeliaceae; genus Ananas; species Ananas comosus. Next base: position 7,435,072 of record NC_033622.1, read on the forward strand.
TTTTTATACTGTTGCAGTATCCTCATAGTGAGTATCCCAGATAGTTCAGATTTCAGTTACACTCGTGCTGAGATGCCGAGCCGATTTTTACAGTAGTGTTTACAGTATTCCGGATTAGTGGGTGCCGTAGTGGTTGACGGCGGACCCGGATTTGATCGTTCCGATATCAGATTGTGCCGAGGGCACGTGACTAGTGGATGGTAGTACTGTTAGACCTGTTTTCTTGACTTTAGCCTGTGAGAGCCTTATTGAGCTCGACAGAGATACGCTTACATACTCGGTTGGGTCGCGCCCACGAGTGCAGCTCCGGAGTCTGGCTTTGTGCTTTCGCGTTGATGTCACTGATTAGTTGCTATTCACGGACTGTTTAGCGTGGAGGTAGCGCGGCTTAGACAGGCGGGACGAGTGCGTACACAGTCCCTAATGAGATTGGGTCAGAATTAATAGTAGACACAGTTGGATAGTGTAGTGGCATGTAGCTATGGATTTCTTTCCGGGTTACCTTTTAGCCTTGTTTTCTACTGTAGTTTTAGTGGGTGAGCCGATAATTTTGAGGGCGGTACCCACTGAGGACTACTTGTTTTACAGTAGTTCTTACGCCCAGTTGTTACCCTGTGTTTTGCAGAGCTTGCTGTTCCGGCTGCTGCGTCTTCAGAGGCTAATCGAGGCAAGGGCGTCGCGAGCTAGAGCCCTACCCGATGAATCGCCGTGCTAGAGGATCACCAGCTGCAGGTAGTAGTGTTTTTATTTTGAGCTTATGTACATACTGATACTAGAACTCGCTGGAGTGAGTGTTTTTTTACTTGTTAGTTTGTATGTATATGAGATTGTTCATTCTACCTCCTTAGTTCTTTTCAGCTCTACACTACTGTTTGTAGTATTGTATATTTTACAGATACAATTATCGCTTCGTATACAGGAAAAATTTCTTTGTATACGGCGGATTTGTCGGCGTGCTCGGGTGTAAGGACTGAGATTTTTGCAGTGTAGCTAAACTCTCAGTTGACGATGTTTTTGTGTGTAATTTAATTACAAAAGCACTCGTCAAGTTTCGGGCGAAAACGAGTTAAAACGGAAATTCTACGGGATTTCTAAGTTTCACTTAAAGTGAATAGTAACTCGATTTTTNGAACCTGGCATATGTTAAACTACCTGATTTAGCCCTAGGGGCCGTTGTATTTTTATACTGTTGCAGTATCCTCATAGTGAGTATCCCAGATAGTTCAGATTTCAGTTATGCTCGTGCTGGGATGCCGAGCTGATTTTTACAGTAGTGTTTACAGTATTCCGGATTAGTGGGTGCCGTAGTGGTTGACGGCGGACCCGGATTTGATCGTTCCGATATCAGATTGTGCCGAGGGCACGTGACTAGTGGTTGGTAGTACTGTTAGACTTGTTTTCTTGACTTTAGCTTGTGAGAGCCCGATTGAGCTCGATAGAGATACGCTTGCATACTCGGTTGGGTCGCGCCCACGAGTACTGCTCCGGAGTCTGTCTTTGTGCTTTTGATTTGATGTCGCTGATTAGTTGCTATCCACGGACTGTTTAGCGTGGAGGTAGCGCGGCTTAGACAGGCGAGACGGGTGCATATACAGTCCCTAATGAGATTAGGTCAAAATTGATAGTACACACAGTTGGATAGTGTAGTGGCATGTAGCTGTGGATTTCTTTCCGGGTTACCTTTTAGCCTTGTTTCCTACTGTAGTCTTAGTGGGCAAGCCGATAATTTTGAGGGCGGTACCCACTGAGGACTACTTGTTTTACAGTAGTTCTCACGCCCAGTTCGTACCATGTGTTTTGCAGAGCCTGCTGTTCCGGATGCTGCGTCTTCACAGGCTGATCGAGGCAAGGGCGTCACCAGCTAGAGCCCTACCCAACGAATCGCCGTGCTAGAGGATCACCAGCTGCAGGTAGTAGTGTTTTTATTTTGAGCTTATGTACATACTGATACTAGAACTCGCTGGAGCGAGTGTTTTTGTACTTGTTAGTTTGTATGTATATGAGATTATTCATTCTACCTGCTTAGTTCTTTTCAGCTCTACACTACTATTTGTAGTATTGTATATGTTACAGATACAACTATCGCTTCGTATACAGGAAAAATTTCTTTGTATACAGCGGATTTGTCGGCGTGCCCGGGGAACGTGTAATCCGGGACGTGACAGATTAAATTGGTATCAGAGCTTAGCATTAGGTCGTTGGGACCTAGGAGATCTAAGTTTAGCAAACCTCAGGAAGACAAGACGCGAGAGGCGTGATTTACTGCGAAAGTCAATGATTAATTATTGTAACTCATCCTAAGGGGAGTGAGTGACTGGAGGAGTGCCTGTTTTGGCCAGCAAAATTATGTTGGCTGCAGACGACATAATTTCGAGGAAAGATAGGTGCCGTCTTCTGGACTTTCGTTGATTGGGTCGAGAGTGCTTGTGTTTATCTGACCCTGCTTTTTTTTTTGCAGCTATGTATCGTCGTCGAGGCCGATCGTCGACACGGGACCGGGCACAGTTGGCACAGAATCGTGTGGGATCTTCTGAGATGCCTGAGCAGGCGGAGCCGAATGCCCGACAGGAGCAGAGTGTTCAACCGGAGGCGAGTGCATCCCCGGACTTGACTGCACAGTTAGCCGCCCTGACAGAGGTGACGAGGCGGCAGGGGGAGTTGTTGGAGAGGTTGTGTGAGAGGATAGCCCCACCACAGAGTACAGTAACGGGAGTACCAGAGCAGACGGTTCCACCTCCCACGACTCCAGCCGCAGCACCTGCCGCAGCTGTACCCCCACCAGCGGCAGTTCCAGTAGCGCCAGTTGCACCTCTTAGAGGGCCGGTCCAGATGACCGAGGCTGAGCAGGAGCGGATGACTAAGAGGCTCGCTCGTTTTCGCCGTTTCGATCCGCCGACCTTTGATGGCCGATGTTCAGAGGAGTGGGTCGTCGAGGGCTGGGTTAGTGCGATGGAGAAGCTGTTTGAGGATTTATNGAGTGGGTCGTCGAGGGCTGGGTTAGTGCGATGGAGAAGCTGTTTGAGGATTTATATGTTCCGGAGAGAGAGCAGGTATCTTATGGAGTTCACTGTTTGGCTGGCGACGCTCACGCCTGGTAGAAGAGGGTGAGGCGAGACTACGGATTGGTAGCTTTGCAGATGAGATGGGACGAGTTCTGTGGAATGCTGTATGGGATGTATTTTTCTAACAGTGTAAAACAGAAGCTCGAGGAGGATTTGAAGAGGATCCAGCAGGGGGATCGATCGGTACAGGAGTACATTCGGGAGTTCACTCAACTCCTGAACTGTGTGCCTTCTGTGGCTAGAGACGAGGCACACAGGGTGTACCTCTTTGAGCAGGGTTTGCGATCGGAGATTTTCAGGCTCGTGCAGGCGCAGAGGTTGAGGACCCTAGATGCGTCCATGGAGCTGGCACTTTGGGTTGAGCGGGGTGATGTATCCATTCGGGAGAGGACTCAGGCAGCGGGACAGAGTCAGGAGAGGAAGTGTCCAGCTCCAGACGATGGCAGACAGTCGAGCAGCCGGCGTCCACCGAGACCTCCACGATCGCGTTCTCAAGGTCGTGGGTCCTCGGGGCGTCAGCGTTCTGGGGGATTCCGGCAGCAGAGGCAGTCACAGAGGTTACCACCGTGTGTGATTTGTGGGGGACCACACTGGGCCCGACAGTGCGAGCAGTGTGGGAGTCGGTGTTTTGGATGTGGACAGCCAGGGCACATGAGGTCAGCTTGTCCCCGAGCAGTATCACCAGCGCCATCGACTGCTTCAGCATCATCAGCACCTCAGCAGTCTTTCGGAGCACCGCAGAGCTACCTCCAGGAGGACAGGGCATCTGCGCCGCGTCAGGGTGAGCGGCGACAGCAGGCTCCGAGTGGTATGGTCTATGCAGCCCAGGTGGAGGACTCTACAGCGGCCGACCGAGTGGTGGCATGTATCACTTTCATTTCTGGCATTAGAGTTCGTACTCTCTTTGATACCGGTGCATCTCATTCGTTTGTTAGCGGAGCATTTGCATTATTGTATGGTCTAGAGTTAGGAGCCTTGTCTCAGGCACGAGAGGTGTAGATCCCAGACCATGTTTTACAGGTTGTCGAGTGTTGTTGGTCGTGTCCGGTGCAGTTGGATTTGTGGATCATGCCCGCAGACTTGTTGGTTTTAGGGCAGCTGCAGGACTTCGATGTTGTGCTCGGTATGGATTGGTTGGCCCGGTACTTTGCTACGATTGATTGTGGAGCGAGGACAGTGACGTTCCGTGAGCCAGGCCAGGAGGAGTTTAATTTTAGGGGCTGCAGGAGCACGTTGTTTGCTACTTGAATTTCTTCGACGAGGGCTCGACAGCTGATGAGCAGAAGATGCGTCGCGTTTCTGGCGACGGTAGTAGAGGTACCTACGGCGGCGCCGGGACTCGAGGATATTCCTGTAGTTCGCGAGTTCCCGAATGTGTTTCCCCCTGAGTTGACGACGATGCCGCCGGAGAGGGAGATTGAGTTCGTGATTGATGTAGTTCCTGGAACTGCACCAATCTCTAAGGTATCTTATTAGATGGCGCCGGCAGAGCTGAGAGAGCTAAGGGCGCAGCTTCAGGATCTGATGGACAAGGGGTATGTGAGACCCAGTGTGTCGCCTTGGGGAGCGTCGGTGTTATTTGTAAAGAAGAATGATGGTTCGCTCAGGTTATGTGTGGATTACCGGGGGCTAAATAAAGTGACCATCAAGAACAAGTATCCACTGCCGCGCATTGATGATTTATTTGATCAGTTGCAGGGATCCTTCGTCTTCTCGAAGATTGATCTTCAGTCCGGTTACCACCAGCTGAAGGTGAGGGTCGAGGATGTTTCCAAGACGGCTTTTCAGACTCGGTACGGGCATTATGAGTTTACGGTCATGCCTTTTGGATTGACGAATGCCCCTGCCGCATTCATGGATTTGATGAACAGGGTGTTCAAGCCGTTCTTGGATAGATTTGTAGTAATCTTCATCGATGACATTCTAATTTACTCCCGTAGTGATGCTGAGCATGAGGAGCACTTGAGGATTGTGCTACAGCTTCTGCGAGAGAAGAAGCTATATGCCAAGTTAAAAAAGTGCGAGTTTTGGTTGCGGGAAGTTGCTTTCTTGTGCCACGTGATTTCTGAAGAGGGAGTGGCAGTAGACCCGAAGAATATTGATGCTATTCGGGATTGGCCCAGACCGACGATGGTGACTGAGTTGCGGAGTTTTCTGGGACTAGCAGGATATTACCGTCGGTTTGTGGAGGGCTTTGCGAAGCTTTCCACACCCCTTACCAGGTTAACACGAAAGGAGATTCGGTTTGTTTGGAGTGAGGACTGCCAAAGGAGCTTCGACGAGTTGAGACAGAGATTGATGACAGCTCCTATCCTTGCCCTTCCTGTGATGGGGGAAGGATTTGTGATCTATAGTGATGCATCGCACAACGGATTGGGTTGTGTGCTGATACAGCATGGTAGGGTGATTGCTTATGCTTCACGGCAGTTAAAGGATTATGAGAAGAATTACCCTACGTATGATTTGGAGCTTGCAGCGGTAGTCTTTGCTTTAAAGTTGTGGTGGCATTATTTGTACGGCGAGCACTGCGAGGTTTTCACCGATCATAAAAGTCTCAAGTATCTGTTCACTCAAAAAGAATTGAATCTGAGGACTATGACATTAGTATTCAGTATCATCCCGGCAGGGCGAATGTAGTGGCAAATGCGTTGAGCAGGAGGGCAGCGCAGAGCTTGAGCTTGTTGATCACTCAGCAGAGACCGCTACTTGAGGAGCTATAGCGGCTGAGGCTTGAGGTGGTGTCCCCTGGGTCTACTGTAAGACTGATATCTCTAGTCTTGCAGCCCACTCTGTAGGATAAGATCCGGGAGAAACATAGTGGAGATCCGCATTTGTTGAGGATTCGAGAGCAGTTAATTAGGGGACAGGCCGAGGGTTTTGCTTTGGACAGTTCAGGAGTACTGCGGTATATGGACCGACTGTGTGTGCCTGTGGATTCAGAGATCCGAGAGGACATCTTGAGGGAGGCTCATTGTACACCTTATACGGTTCACTCTGGGGGAACCAAGATGTATAAGAATTTGAAGGCACAGTTTTGGTGGAATGGGATGAAGAGAGACATTGGCAGATTTGTAGCTCAGTGTCTGACTTGTTAACAGGTAAAGGCCGAGCATCAGATACCTGCTGGCAAGCCTCAGAGTCTGTCAGTGCCCGAGTAGAAATGGGAACAGATCACGATGGATTTCGTTGTGGGGTTGCCTAGAGCACAGGGTGGCTTCGATGTGATTTGGGTAATAGTGGACAGACTGACCAAGTCTGCTCATTTCCTATCAGTTCAGACCATCTGGTCCAGAGAGAGACTCGCGCTGCTTTACTTGGATGAGATCGTCAGGCTACATGGTGTGCCAGTATCGATTGTATCAGACCGAGACCCGAGGTTTGTGTCGCATTTCTGGAGGAGTTTACAGACAGCTTTGGGGACTCAGTTTTATTTTAGCACAGCATTTCATCCACAGACGGATGGTCAGTCGGAGCGGACCATTCAGACTCTAGAGGACATGCTAAGGGCGTGCGTCCTGGACTTCGGAGGAGGGTGGTATTGACACTTGAGACTGGCAGAGTTTGCGTATAAAAACAGCTATCAAACGAGCATTCAGATGGCTCCGTTTGAGGCATTGTATGGACGCAGGTGTCGATCCCCGTTGTTTTAGAGTGATGTGGGTGAGAGGGAGACACTTGGGCCTGAGATTTTGCTAGAGGCTGAGGAAAAGGTGAGAGTTGTTCGACGACACCTTTTGACAGCCCAGAATCGCCAGAGGAGCTACGCCGATACCAGGAGACGAGAATTAGAGTTCCAGGTTGGAGATCATGTTTTTCTTAAAGTCTCGCCGTCCAGAGGGATTCGCCGATTTGGAGTGCGCGGAAAACTCAGTCCACGTTTCGTTGGCCCTTTTGAGGTATTGGAGCGAGTTGGACCAGTTGCTTACCGGATTGCTCTACCACTCCAACTAGCTGGGATTCATGATGTGTTCCACGTCTCGGCGCTGAAGAGATATGTTTTCGATCCTTCTCACGTGATTGACTTCACTCCACTAGAGATTGGCGAGGATTTGAGATACGAGGAGCGACCGGTGCGGATTCTTGCTCTCGAGACGAAGGAATTGCGCAACCGGGTCATCCCGTATATGAAAGTGCAGTGGAGCAATCACGAGAAGCGGGATGCGACTTGGGAGCCTGAGACAGTGATGAGGGAGTCCTACCCCGACCTGTTCGTTGCCCCGTCTTGAGGTATGTTTTAAGTTTCGAGGACAAAACTTTTTGTAGTGGGGGAGGATGTAGTATCCTTATTTTTTTTCTTTTCTTTTTTTTTCTTTTTATTTTTTTGAGTTGGTAAGCTAGCTGGGGATAAGGATGCCGCGTGCACCTTACCCCCAAGCATGCTTATCAATTTAATACCTGTGCATTGCAATTCCTATATATATAGTTCTTGAGCCGTACGTAGAGGAGGAGCTCGAGTGGTGTGGAGTTTCGTCGACGTCGCGTCGCGGTGCCGTTCGAGCGTGTGTTCGTCGTTGTAGCATCGCGAGGGGGGCCGGGCGAGGGTCCGATTCCGCCGTTTTCGTTGTCGCGCCAGATTGTGATTAGCGTTTGAGGTGGGTTTATCATCGGAATCCTACTCATATACTATTGTTGGTCGACAAGCATCATTAATATTACAGGTTGTTATTGTTTAGCTCAAATTCAGGAGTAGGTATGTTTTAGACATATTAACTGAATTGGGAGCATGTTATTAGCTGTTATTAATCATACATGTTGGACTTGGATAAAACAAAGGAGAAAACCAGCGTTCGGGACCTGGCATATGTTAAACTACCTGATTTAGCCCTAGGGGCCGTTGTATTTTTATACTGTTGCAGTATCCTCATAGTGAGTATCCCGGGTAGTTCAGATTTCAGTTACGCTCGTGCTGGGATGCCGAGCCGATTTTTACAGTAGTGTTTACAGTATTCCGGATTAGTGGGTGCCGTAGTGGTTGACGGCGGACCCGGATTTGATCGTTCCGATATCAGATTGTGCCGAGGGCACGTGACTAGTGGTTGGTAGTACTGTTAGACCTGTTTTCTTGACTTTAGCCTGTGAGAGCCTGATTGAGCTCGACAGAGATACGCTTGCATACTCGGTTGGGTCGCGCCCACGAGTACTGCTCCGAGTCTCGCTTTGTGCTTTCGCGTTGATGTCGCTGATTAATTGCTATCCACGGACTGTTTAGCGTGGAGGTAGCGCGACTTAGACAGGCGGGACGGGTGCTTATACAGTCCCTAATGAGATTGGGTCAGAATTGATAGTAGACACAGTTGGATAGTGTAGTAGCATGTAGTTGTGGATTTCTTTTCGGGTTACCTTTTAGCCTTGTTTCCTACTGTAGTCTTAGTGGGTGAGCCGATAATTTTAAGGGCGGTACCCACTGAGGACTACTTGTTTTACAGTAGTTCTCACGCCCAGTTGTTACCCTATGTTTTGCAGAGCCTGCTGTTCCGGCTGCTGCATCTTCAAAGGCTGATCGAGGCAAGGGCGTCGCGAGCTAGAGCCCTACCCGACAAATCGCCGTGCTAGAGGATCACCAGCTGCAGGTAGTAGTGTTTTTATTTTGAGCTTATGTACATACTGATACTAGAACTCGCTGGAGCGAGTGTTTTTGTACTTGTTAGTTTATATGTATATGAGATTATTCATTCTATATGCTTAGTTCTTTTCAGCTCTACACTACTATTTGTAGTATTGTATATTTTACAGATACAACTATCGCTTCGTATACAGGAAAAATTTCTTTGTATATAGCGGATTTGTCGGCGTGCCCGAGGAACGTGGAATCCGGGGCGTGACAGTAACTATCTAGAAACCAAATTTCATAATTTTTTGACTTCGTTTGTTTAGTGAACAAGTAGCCTCAAAATGAACGGCTGAAAATGAAAATTTCATAAAAAATAGTGATAAATGACTCAAATTTCAAATCGGAAGTATTGATCTTCCTATTGATGTTATGTAGAATTTTTTATTAAATTTTTATGTAATTTGGATACTTCTACACCGTTGAACTTAAAACCGTGTCATATCGGCCATTAAAATAGTCATTTTTGAAACCTTTTGATCGCTTGGTAAATGATGTCAAAAAATTATAAAATTTGGTTTCTAGATAGTTCCGATAGGGTAGATTATACTTAACGGAGCCGATCGTCGAATCGGATGTCCTATTATCGAAAACAACTTACAAGCACGGAGGTCTCTGTACTTTCGAAAGTACAGGAGAACTACTTATATATATATAATATATATATATATATATATATATATATATATATATATATATATATTACCTTTGTTTTATCTACTAATATTTTATTATTATATTAAATATATATTTAAATTTTAATTTATCAAATTAAAAAAATATAGAAAAATATTCAATGTATAATATAATATGTGTATTTATATAATATATATAAATATATATATATATATATATTAAAAAATAAAAAAAAACTATTTAATATTGTTGACAAATAACTATTTAAATTTGAGTTAGAATATGAGATATATTTTCTAATAGTATATAATAAATAAATTTACTTTTTTCAAATATTATAAATTTTGAATAAATATAATGTACAATTTCATATTAATTTGAAATAATTATTAAATACAATGCATTTATGCATTCACAATATGCTACACATACATTAATATTTGCACCCACATAGGATAAATAAAACATACAACATATAGAAACATAAAAAAATTTATATAACTTATTTTTTTAATCGATTTCACATAGAAAAACAAAAAAAATGTAGAATTAGACTACATAAAGAATATGATCAACGAAGCATTAAATCTAATCAAGCCTTACAAGCATGATCAAAACGGAAAACAATCTAACACTCTAATGCCAATTGTGGAACTAGAGGATAGTGAAAACTTACAAACTAAATAACCAAAATATCTAGTAACTGAAATCAAATCATGTTGCTTGTTTTACTAGCCTTCTATGATCGTCCCTATTTGATGCTTTTGGATCTTCCACGCATCTCGTCTCTCGCACACGTTGCGAATCGATCATACGTTGCGGATTGAATGCAAGTTGCTGATCGAATGCGAAGAGGACTATCGGATGCGAAGAGGACTACAAAGTCCCTTTTTATGTCCATACTCCAAATCTCTATGAACGTAGATGAAAATTCTAGAAGAGAGGAAAAAGAAAATATTTTTTCTAATTGTCACATCTCTCTCACCTAAAGAAAGGAATATCTATATATAGATAAATGATTCTCAGAGATTAGGATTAGAATATCTATTAAAATATTCATTAGGAGATACACTTCTTAAGCAATAAGAAATATGTAATTTATCCTTATTCATCCTTATACTTAACTTATTAGGATAAATCCTAATCCACATCTTTTTTGAAATGGGTTGAATTAGAACCGATGAATGTGGACACATCACATGACAATAGTTTGGAAGTATGAATTATTAATTCTTCAAAATTAACGAAATGAATTGTATTCTATACATTTTTTTATAGAATCTTTATTCTTGTAGATCTCTACAGCAAAATCAAAAGAACTATGTAAGATGAAAATTTAGCCCCAAAATCAAGGATCTGTGCAAATAAATGTGGATTTTCAAACTATGGATCATATACAATCAAGTTCGAATAACCCATCAAAATCTTATGTTGATCAGTCTACACATTCTACTAGGAAAACGTTTACTAAATTACAAGAAGAGAAAATTGAACAAGCAAGTAAATTTAAATTTTGAAGAATAATAAAGTTATATTATTTAATCAAATTAGGTAAGATCTATATTTAATGCCTATTTTTGTTTGTTTTTAAATTATTTTTGGAACAAAGGAGGGTTAGAGGGCCTACTTTATTGACTGAAATTTGGAACCTTCTGAAGATGAAAGGGTTGTTGTGAATTTCAACTCGCAACGGCAAGCTATTGGAAAAGAAGGACATGTGCTTGCTATTTCCCAAGTATTGTCGCAAGACATGTCAATCTAACATGTTTTCATACTGCAGATTGGCGTGCATTTCTAATGAAAGAGAAAAGAAAAATATTGAAGCTAGTAAAGGTGAGAAAGTTTAAAAGTAAATGATATTTATTTCTAATATTATATAAATGTTACTTATATTAGGTTTTTAGATTTTATAGTCGAAGTTTTGAATTCATACTCTCTGCGCACTATTTTAAATGTAAGAATATTGATGATTATTGGAAAATAGACTTGAGTGTATATCGAAAGATCGATAGACTACTATTGTTTCTTTTCGAAATTCGGAAAATGTAATAACTTATATGCCCTTTTTCATTGAAAGAAATATTACTTTTTCATAACTATTTGTTATAATATTAAAAATATAGTAAAAAAAAAGAGGGAAAATCGTGGAAATGAAAAGATGCTTCACACTGCCAGATCCAAGAGCTTTGCACTGTTGATGGCTGAAAAGTTAGCATAGTATACTTTTATGATTGTAATATATTAAATATTTTAAAATTATTTTGTGATAATTTATTATCTTGTATTAATGTTTAGACTAAAAATAGAGTGGAACCATCACAAGCACACAATTTCATAGAAAAACATAAGCCACGTAAAGATGGAAGGCTAATTGATAAAGAATCACTTGGGAAAGTTGTAAGTTTCTTTTAATTAAACAAAAATTCTTTTGAAGTTGTAACTCTAACAGTCCTACTAGTGGTGAAAACTAATTATTTTTTATAGATTCATTGTTATAACTATAGTAATTAAATAATTTGTATCTTACATTAGCTATATTCTCACCGCTTTCTATATTATGATTTGGAGAGTTTAATAAAGAAAACGATTGAAAAAGTACCAAACTCTATTGAACACAACGATAAAGGACATATCGCTTGGGAAAATGATGTCTACTCCGTATTTGGGGAGGAGGGGCGGATAAGTGCATGGATTGGGACTTGGTCCAACGCCTACTAGCTTGTGGGTTTCTGGTTCCTTATATCAGTCGGCTTCGAATAATTTTGAGAAAATAAAAGAGCTAGAGAAGGAAATTAAATTAATAAAGCAATATCATATGGAGGAGATGAAGATTATAAAAGAAAATCAAGCACGTTTAGAAGTTGAAGTCACAATGGCAAGGTCAATCATAATTAGAAGATTTTTCAAAGAGACAGTATAGTTTACTTAGTAAAGTTTTTGGTTCTTTCTCCTATTTAATATTTTAAAAACCTGTAGGCTAGTCGCTTGGTAATATTTGAAGGAAGTTATTTTAAATCATCAAAATACTTTCTTATTATTATGGTTCTTTATATTTTGATTCACATTATGTATTTGATTTGCATGATGTTCATGAAAACATGATGTTTCATGAAACAAATTCCTCATACTTCTAATTCTCATCATGATATAGATGTACAAATTACTCATTATTCTAGCTCTTTTCATACATCTACCTATTAAGGTAATTTCTTTAACAACTTTTATGTAGCCTAAAATGGATAATAGTTAATTTTATACTTTTGTTTTGAAAGATATTTTACTTGCTGAGACAGAGTTAAAAGGTTGGTTAGTTGTTGTGTCACGCCCCGGGACCGGCGGAGGCCCTCCCGGTAGCGTGCCCAGACCCGCCATATGTCTACACATATAAGGCGTCTACAAGAAAGCAGAAGTAAAAGCAAGAAATAGAATAAATGGAAGAAGTAAAATAACTAGCAACTAGTGATATCAGAGAGAGTAAAGTTCTATCATCTACACCAGAGTAAAGAAATAAAGCTAGACAATAAAAGAAACCATAAGTAGTACACTATCAGTCTCAAAAGTACAAAAATGGTGGTCTCTAGTACACTGGTACAGCTATCAACCTCTCCAAAAAGAAATACATCGAGAGGTAGACCACCTAAACTCGTCTCTCGCTGAAGGGCTAACTCGAAGCGACGCCTTTACCACGGTCCCTAGCCTCTCCCGGTGTGGAAAGCTCTGAAAGAAAACATAAAACAGAGGGCGTGAGAACTATAATTTATAGTTCCCAGTGGGCAATTACTGACCTCAGCTCAATGCACCACTAGGCCCCAAAAGAAAGGGTAAGTCTAACAATAATAGTAACGAATAAATTGCATATAAGAAAGCATAATTAAGATGCTAAGCTACGACTTACAATTAAACATGGCATTCATAATGCGACTTTATCTTGTCATGGATAATATATATCTATATGTTCACAAGTAATATCAAGATTTACTTTATACAGATATGAAAGTGATACTTTGCCATGACTACAATGCATATAAGGATGCAATGAACGACATCTCCTAGCATACTACATGTGTGTATGAATACCCAAATGTCCACAACTATGCTAGAAGTATGTCCAAGTAATCCTACTACTACTCTCTGTCTAGTAGTGGTCATAATAAACTCAACACCCTGTCGATTTCCATTTCCAATTAAGGACCTACCAAAGGTAGTCCAGCTTGTGCCGCCTAAGTGCCTGTGGTAGCCCGACATCCCTACTCTTGGAATGTGTCTGTCCCACTCGACCCCGTAGGCTTCTCAATACCGCACGAGCGTACATAAGTCGCGTAGGCTAACTTCGGAGTGCCGGCTTGTAGGGAGCGACCCTCACAAGCATGTGCGAATGAGCACAAATGGCAAGCAAGCATAGTCAACGTCTCAAATACCCAATCATCATGTCTCTAACATGGCAATATTCACTAGCACCTCGAAGATCTAGTTCAATGTCTCTAAGTGATGTCCCAACACTCACTTGCTTAGTGCCTCTTTATGACACTTAAGCATCACAACAGATCAAGCCCAAATCTTGTTCTATGTTTCCATTAAAACATCAATACCAATGATTACCATGACCCGGGCCCAATGCCTCTTTATGACATTGTCCCAATTCTCAAATAGTCCAAGTTCTCAAGCCCTCTCTAGGCTTCTAACATTCCTAATGTCACAATTGGCATATAGGTTAAATGCATGAAAGCAAGGTTCATTTACATCATAAGGATCATGGTTCCCAATCATAAATAGAATGCTAAGTCTCACATGCATACACTCTACCACATAGGGTCTAAAATTTCACTATACATAATATATGCATGTTAAGCATTCTAAAATTCACATTAAATACATTTAACAAGGAAATGTATGAATTTCTATTTTACGAAACATGTTTTGCCAAATATGAGCATTCCTCATATCATAGGCTAGGTCAAACCCACCGAACCGTCGCGTGCTCCTTCGATTCGCCGAACGGAGTTGTCCACGAGTCTCAAAGTACCCTAAAAGTGATCAGCGAAGAGATACGAGGGCATTACGACCAACCATAAGATCAAACATTAACCTAGAAGCAAAAGGGCCAAAACTCACCTCAAGAGAAGAAATCTCTTCCAAAGCTCCAAAAGAGAGCTAGCACCCTTCCAAACCAAGCCCAAGGAAGGTTCTAAACTAACCAATCTAGCCTCAAAAGCCCTAGATCAAAAAGCCCCAAAATCAACCCTAAACCTCGTTCCTAGGGTTTCATCTCCCAAAAATCACCAAAACAAGAATCTATAGGAAGAAACATGTTACTAACCCTTTGGAAGCTTCAATCCAAGCTCAAAAGGGTGAAGATCTCCTCTTGGCAAGCTCCAAGTGCAAGCCTTCAAGCACCAACAAGGTGGGAAGAGGAAGAGAGGCAAGGAAATGCTCCAAGTCCACCAAAACCTTCTCCTTCTTCTTCTTCTCCTCCTTCTTCTTCTCTTTCTCCTTCTCTCTCTAACAAGGGTGTGGGGAGAGTGTGAGGAGGGAAATGAGAAGAAGAGAGAGGGGATGGGTCATATAGACCCTCTATTGTAACAAAATCTAGCTGGGTCCCTCAAAAATCCAAAATTGCATCAGCCCGAACTGGGCAGTTTTCGCCCAGAGGGACCGGTCTCTCCCCAGCAGGGATCGGTCTCTCACTGCGAACCCGAAAAACCAACGTTCAGGAACCGGTCTCTCCCTGCGCGGGACCGGTCTCTCACTACGTAGACGCGCTCGGGGACCGGTCTCGCCCGCCAGGGACCAGTTGCCTCAGGGCTGCCGCAGCACTGCTCACTGGGGGACCGGTCTCTCCTTCCAGGGACCGGTCCCCGAGAGTAAAAACTCTCAGGACTTGTCCAGAATTTCAGTTTTCGAACTTTTTAGGTCGGAAAACATTCTACAACCCCCCACCAAGTGTGGAAAAGCTCGAAATACATCCAAACACTCGAACCTCGCAATTTGCGAAGGTCCAGTGTGCTACATGTTGTGAACCTAAACCCATCTAACTTAATGGACTGAGCCCTCTCAAACCTAAATTCCCACATCTATATATATTACAGTTTTTGGCTGGGCTTCTCTTAAGCTCCAATTACTATTACTGTCTTAGTCCATTTGATTCAAAACCAAACCTAGATAACGATCTTAATTTGGATATAGTTAAATGGATGATTTAACCCATTTGATTTAATTAGCTCAAGTTGATCTAATTAACAGAATGGACCATATTAAATTGGCATAGCCTATTTGATTAAAATCCAAGTTTAGAATCAAGTTCATATTGGATTTGAATCCATAAAAGCTAAATGGCTGGCCCAATAGTAGAATTAAATGGGCTCAATTGGCCTATTTAAAATCTGGTTCGAGTTTGGGCCATGAAGCCCATTGTCTTGTTTGGACCAGTTGAATTTAATTTGAGGACCAACCTGTAAATTTAGAAAGTTTGTCTAGAGACTAATTTGTGAAACGAGTAACTTTTTCATTTTCATTCCATTTCAGACGGTTCAAGTATTGTTGAATTTTTCATTTCAATTTTGATTTTGATAATTCAAAAATTGATACTGTACTTTATCTTTCAATTAATACCATCTCTAGATTATTTTCTATTGTTTATTAATACTATTTCACAGCCAATAACTAAATTAAATTTTCAGTTGAGGTATTATAATGTCAGCAAAGAGGATGATGACTATTGCTTGATTATGTATACTATTGCAAACTTCTGGTGCTTTGATCTTGCTTGGATTCTTTCCTCAATTGTATCTTCTTTTTTTTGTTCAATTTCAAATGATTATATTTGTGATCCATACTTTTATTACTAAATCACTTATTCTTACTATTAGTTACAAATATTACTTTCTAAACAGTTTCCTATGGATCTTATCATCAACCTAAGTTAACTTCTGAAATAGAACAATTAGGCAAGGATTTAGAATTTGAGATTTTTTTAGTATTTAGAATCATTCAAAATTTGCAGAAAGAACCTACTCCACAATCCATCCGCAGAACCATTCCGGGGAGGAAAAAAAATTTAAAAAAAAAGAAAATCCTCATGCGTTTCCGACTTTACGAAACTGATGAATCGGAGGCCAAAAATGATAGAATTTTAGGGCCGAAAGAGAGTCGAGAAAGTGCAACTTATCGGCACAAGGCGTCCCGCTCGGAATGCTGTTTCCAGATTGGTGCTGCACGTCAAAACGAGCGCCCAAGCTCAAAGTTACAGTCATTTTTTCGAACCCGGGCGTGAATTGCACCAAGCGCGTCTTACTGCGCCCCAACCCGCACACCGCAGAGTCGCCATAAGAAGGCCGGCCGACACAATATTTTTGAATGTGATCATATCAGCACTAAAGCATAGGATCCCATCAGAACTCTGCAGTTAAGCGTGCTTGGGCGAGAGTAGTACTAGGATCGGTGACCCCTTGGGAAGTCCTTGTGTTGCATCCCTCCTTTTTGCCGGCGGCCCGAGCGAATCCGATCGGACCATTTTCTCAACAGTTTAAACAACACAAGGACTTCCCAGGGGGTCACCCATCTGAGTACTACTCTCGCCCAAGCACGCTTAACTGCGGAGTTATGATAGGATTTGGTGCTTTCGTTTTGGTATGATCGCATCCGAAAATATTGTGTCGGTCGGCTCTCTTATGGCGACTCCGTGGTGCGTGGGTTGGGCCGCAGTAAGGCGCATTTGGCGTGATTCACGTCCGGGTTCGAAAAAACGGTCGTAACTTTACGCTCGGGCGCGCGATTTTGATGTGCAGCACCAATCCATGAACAACACTCTGAGCTGGACGCCTTGGGCCAATAAGCTACGCTTTCTCAGCCCTCCTTCAGCCCTCGAAAATTCTGTCGTTTCTGACCTCCGATTCATCAATTTCTTAAAGCCGCAATGTACGAAGATTTTCTTTTTTTATTTTTTTTCTATTGGTTAAAATTCAAACAAGTATTTTGTTATTGAAGCTCTTTGAATATTGAGATCTTAATTTGAGAGTTAAGACTATTTGTTACAAATTATTAATGTTCTTTAGTTATGACTTTTTAAAATACTTTAATTTATTAGAGTATTTTGTTGTAATCAAGCATTTTAATATTAATTGCAATTGCTGTTATAAATCTTATTTAGCAATCATTTAGTATATTTTTCGCCACAATTATAATTAAATTATAGTGACATTTATAATAGTTACTGTTAGTATTTAGTGGCATTTGTTTAGACTTTACCGACCGCCGAAATAAATGCCTTGATAGTGGTAATTATAATAATTGCCACAAAACTATTTAGTGGCAATTGTAATTGCAGAAAGTTTAAAAAATAATCGTCACTAAAATTTAATATTGTTGTAGTGTCATGAAAATATTTTCCTACCGTTTCGGCTATCTATAAATTTAGGCCGAAATCTTAGGTCCTTAGAAGTTTCTTTTCATTATATCCAAAGTCCGCTAAATTACATCCGTTCATGTTCCGCGCAATTTAAGCAGCCGAATGTAGCGTGTTTTAATCAAGATCAAGTCACAGCGCAAAAACTGAGCCAAAAAACTTGAGTCTCTAAATTTTGTAATTTTTTGTTTTGATCTGAGCCAAAAAAAAACTTGAGCCTCTAAATATTGTAACATTTTGCTTTGATCAATAAATGAATTCTTTTCTATTTTATTTCGGCAAGCGATTACTATATTTTAAACCTTGAAACAAAATACCTACAACTTAATAAAATATAAGCACTGAATATTCTTAATTTTAAAAAGATAAGGATCGGATCCAGATATCCTAAGTTTGTAAATTTTAGTAATAGATAATAAAAGTGATTGATTCAAGTAACATACATCAAAACAAACAACTAGAAGAACAAAGTGCTTTTAGAAAACCTTAAACTTCACAGCATATAAATTAACTCCACCATTGAGATTTAAATTTTATCAATCCAAACAAGTAGATAATTTAGACTTCTAGCTTAGCTTGATCCAAAATGATCTACATTGGTCAAAGTGATTTGAAGCTCACAACGTGCAATTAATCCGAATTTAAACAACTAATTATTACATACCGTACGTGTCCGAATCCTATAAATAAAAGTGAGAAACCAAGTTAAAACTTATATATATAGATAGAGATCCAATAATTGTTGCTTCTAGGTATACATAAGCTTTGCTATTTGAAATTTCCAAATGAATATTTCATGGTGCATAACGTATACGTGGCAAAAATTTTTTTTATATATATATATATATAGCATGTGTTATGAAAGGAGACATAGAATTAAGTTCGGTTAAGCACCTCCTACCATTATTGATCTTGTCTAGAATATAAAATATCTGTTTCTATAAATGAATATCTCATTTGAATATAATTATCTTTCGATTTTTTTAACTCCAAATAGATAGAAATATTCCCTCAGTAGCCTAGGACAATATAGGGAGGAAACTATAGATTCCGCTCTATTTGGTGGAGTCACACATGCTTAAATTGTCCAAAGAGTGAGCACTTTCACATTAGTTTTTGGGCACCATGTGTTTAATAATTTGTTTGATTTGGAGCTCTTTTTTGAGTAGGTCCGTTAGGTGAAGTCGCATTATTTTCTAACGTAACTGCTAACTGTAAAAGATTCAAATTAGAGTGTTTTATTTTTATTCTTAGACTTCTGTCTCGAAGATCCACCCTCATGAAACTCTATGGCCTCAAAACTCTTTATTTTTTTTTACAATAAACACAAGGGACTTTGAACCTCTAACCTTTTAGATAATTTTTAGATAATAACTTATAACTACTATAATCTTTTATTTTAGCAAAAAGTTTCTGCGAAGGTGAGCTAGATAATATAGTTTAACTTCAGACTTAGAACATCTATACAAGTAAGATATGAATAAAGTTACTCAAAAGATACTCAGTTTATAATGAACTTATCCTCCAATAATAACGTTGATTGCTGCAAAAATAAAAATTTTTAAATTGTTGTTTCTTTTTCTATTTTTAATGTTAATAATATTTTCTTTTCTTTTCTTTGAATAGAAGCATAAGTTTTAGATGTTAAGCATGCGCTCGTTTCGCTATCAAAATTCTATAGCAGAGAAGCCATTTTCAAAGTGGTCACTTTAAAGCATATAATGATGAGCTCCCGAGTTGTCACTTTCAAACATATATTAATGCAATAAGACCAAACAAAGTTTCTAAAAATCAAAAAACAAAAAGAAAAAAAAAAAAACAACAGCAGCAGCAACAACAACAACAACTGCTACTACGTACTACATGGATATCCTATTTAACAGGTGTATATTTTACACCTTTATATTAATCAAAGGTTTAAAATTATTATAGAGTTTTTAATAATAATAATAATAATATTATTATTATTATTATTATTATTATTATTGAGACCGGTGGATAAAGAGAACTAAGTCTACAACCTGCCATCCATGAGTACTTTGCTATCTCATCCTTACATCTAAAGCTTTAAATTAGGGTTTAATTTTTTAAAAAATTTTGGCAATAAAAAAAGGAGAGCAATAGAACATGAAGAAATATAAGTAGGAATGTCAATAGGTAAGATTTGGGGCAAAATTTTAAACATCTGAATCCATATCCAGCAATCAAGTTGAAAATTCAAATTCGAATCATAATCCAAATCCGAAGCCACATCCGAATCCGATGGATTTAGAAAATCCATATCCAAACCTAAAATCCGAACCCAAAATTCTAAATATGAAACAATCATTTATCTTTACTGATTTGAAAATATATCATATTAAGATTTATATTTTTAAAAATATGAATTCAAATATAAAGCCAAATATTTTATATATTTTAGATAATACAAAATCTATTCAAGTTGAGATCGGATTCAAATGTGGATTGGGTAGCTAGAGACAAAATTCATACTTGAATCTAGATCGGTCCGATTTTTATTTTTTTATATCTGTATTCGAAATCATATCTACTGAGCATCGGATTTACTCGTCTAGCTCGAATTCGGGTACTAAGTTGACATTCATAAATATGAGCCATTAAATGACAAAGTTAAACAATGAGGCTCCGTTTGGATACCTTTAAAAACGTAGCATAGTTAAACTATGCTACACCGGTAGGATATTTATCCTATGAAGCATTTGGGAGAAAAAAAAAATACCGTAATTTTTGGAGTATAGTTAAACTATACTCTAAAAAATTGAGTAAAATTATAATCCACTCTAACCAAAGAAAAAGAATTCCACTATTCTTCGGCAAAAATGTATAAAGTTCTTATAACTTTCAAATTTCAACATGAAATTTTAAATTTCAACATAGATTTTAAATTTTAAATTTTAAATTTTACGATCTAATTTATATTCAAATTTTTAATTTCAAATTTAAAATGTGAATCTTCACTTTGAAATATCAAAAATTAAATTTTATAATTTCAAAATTTAAATGTCAAATTTTAAATTTTAAATTTTTTAATTTTATAGATTCAAATTTTAATTTTCGAATATCAAATTTTAAATTTTAGTTTACAAATAATAAAATTTCAAATTTTAAATTTTTTAATTTATAATTTCAATTTTTAATTCTAAATTTTTAATTTTCAATTTTAATTTTTAAATTTCAAATATCATAGTTGAAATTTCAAATTTTGAACTTCAAATTTTAAATTTATTGTTTAGATTTTAAATTTAAAATTCTAAATTTAAAATTTAAAATTCTANTTTTAAATTTTAAATTTTAAATTTTAAATTTTAAATCTCAAATCTCATAGTTCAAATTTCAAATTTGACCTTTAAATTTTAAATTTATTTTTAAAATTTTAAATTTAAATTCTAAATTTAAAATTGTAAATTTAAAATTTAAAATTTTTTATTTTAAAATTATAAATTTTAAAATTTTAAAATTAAATTTAGATTTTTATATTTTAAATTTTTAATTTTAAAATTTTAAAATTTAGAATTTAAAATTTAAAATTTCACATTTCACATATCAAATTTTAAGTTTTAAATTTCATTGAAATTTGAAATTTTAGCTTTTAATTTTAAAATTTAGAGAAATTCCGTGAAACTGCAAAATGCGCATCCAAACAGTTTAAAAATTGAATCCATGAAATTTTTTTAGAGTTACAGAATTTCCTATTTCATTTTGGCCAAAACCACAGTTTATAAATTCCGTGGAGATTTTTTACTGTGTATCCAAACAGATCCTGAATGTAGCATATTATGCTTGGAAAATAAATCCAAGTCACAGAAAATTAAGGATGTAAATCTTCCACCTGTATTGTAATTAGCACGTATATGCAGCATTATTTAAAGAAGATGAAAAAAAAACAAACAAACAAACCAAGTCAGTAATGACAATGCAAGCTAGTTGAAATCTCAAAAATGTAGAAGGGGCACTTGGACACGCAAATATGAAGGGCACATGGGGAGTCCTCATAAGCTTTTCTCCAACCACCATGCATGCATGTATACAGTAATTAATTTTTTTTTTTTTTAAAAAAGAGTGTGTTAGCTGAAAAAAAAAAGAGTGTGTTAGCTCAAATTAGAAGCAAAGCTGCAAACGCACACCTACCAATCTCATTAATTAATTAAGTAAAACCATAATTAAATAAATAAAGGTATGATTTTATACGCATCCCTATAAATTTTTTATTAAAGTATAGATTTATTGCTGCAAATATTTAATTATAAAATCTATCTCTCGAAGTTTCAAAATATATAAATTTATTTTTGCAGATTAATTATCATTAATTAGCCATTGATTTTTTTTACCATTTGGACTGTTAGTATAATTAAAAAATATTTATTTAAAGATAGAAATATATATATATATATTATTTTTGTGGGAGAAAATTTAACTTAAATTGATCAATTAATAGAGAAGAATATATACGCAAACTATGTAACTTTAATTTAAAAAAGTACACATTTGGTCATGCATTGAAACTTTCTTATGAGAATATATATATATAGATGTTCACTTTTGTTATTTTGAAGGGATGCATGTACAATTTAATCCTTAATAAAGGGGTAAAAGAAATTGTATTTACATACTCTAAAAAAAATATATAGATCTTACACTTCTAATCCTAAAATTTTCAAAAATTTAAATAATTTTTAATGAAGTCTAAAAAAATTGATCTGATAAATTTTAATAAAAAAATTATTAATTTTTAGATGAAATGGGTGTAGGATATATATTTCACTTTAGATGTATTATTAATATTGGGATAATTAAACTTCAAATGCCACCCATTCATACTTTCTCATTTTAATATTCTGTGATGTAAAGTGTATCAATTTAGTACTATATGATTTTATTTTTCTTTTTTTTTTTCAACCCTTTCATTAATTTTTCGTTAAATTATTTATAAAAAATTTCAAATAATCCATTTATAATTGATCGAATATTTACTTTAGTATCCTTTAATTTTAACTTTATTATTGATTTAACGAAAAAAAATTAGCGAAGTAAATAATAAAAAAAATATAAAATCACATAGTACGAAAATAATACACTTTAAATCACCGAATATTAAAATAAAAAAAATATAAAACTACGAGAATATTATTTAAAGTTTTTCTTAATATTACTCAATAATTAAATAAGTAAATAAATAAATAAATAAACACCTCGTCGCTACGGTCGCCTTTCTTAGGTACGTCCCTATATATATATATATCCACCTCTCACCCTCATTATCCTCGTGACGTGTCCACTACGCCCCAGAGTTTATCCATACTTTTCGTATAGATTTATATATATATATATATATATATATATATATATATATATATATATACACACGTACCATGTACACGTACCATGCACGTACGTACCCTTTTCATACTTTGTAGGGTGGGGTTGCATGTAACGGGTGGTGACACTGAACAGTGGGGCCCACGACGAGTGCTTTTCGCGGCTTTGTCCCCTCCACGCCCCCACGTGACGCTCCCACCACCTCTTCCATTTTGAGTCTTTGACCAGATTCTCTCTCTCTCCTCGGATACGAAAATATTATTATTATTATTATTAATTATTATAATAATAAGAGGCATGTTTACCTAGCTAGTTTTATTATGTTAACTCTGTCGGATGTTTCCTTCTTTCGTTCCAGTATTTTTTTAGTGTTTATAATCATTGTATTTTAATTAAGGATTAATTTCATACAAATCTCAATAAATACAGTAAATTATAAATATATCCTTACAAAATTTAATTTTTATATATATGTTGCTTTTACAAAAGTTGTAATATTTTCATATATATCCATCTGGTTTTTTTACCGTTAAAGCACTCTTTATTTTTATAAGTGAAATGACTTTTTTGTCATCATAAACACGTCCCTCAAAAAGTCCCAACAGTATAATATAAGAGAGATAATTAAAAAGTTATCTCATAAACTAACTAGAATTAAGCATTTTAACCTGTGGTTAACTAAAATTTTTTAACGGATTTTAACGACAGGAACATACTTGAAAACATTAGGAGTTTTTGCAGAGACAATATATAAAAGTCGAACTATGTAGGGATATATTTATAATTCACTATGTTTGCAGGGACCTGTATGAAATTAACCCTTTAATTAATATCTACTACATACGTTAGTCAAATCTCAGTGTTCCGGAGGGAGTACGTAATAGAAAATATTTTATTTATTTTGATAAAAATTATTATATTAGATTATATAGATCGTATTGTTTTGTTATATTAAAAAAATATAGAAGCGGGTGGCAAAGGGTTTGGTGATTGGTACCCGAGACCCAAGTTCGAATCCTAGTTGATTCACATTTCCAGCTAAGTTTATTTTTAAAATGAAATAAACAAAACGGATAGCGTGCTATCTATCTCTCAAAAAAAAAAAGAAAAAAAAAAAGCAGAAGCAGATCCTTACATATTATTTTAAATTTTTTTTTTTACTTCATAGATTTTGATAACTTTTTGTATTGAAAAGTCTTACACCTAATTTATATTGGCATGCAGTGTCTAATTAATAACTGTCACTTACGTATTTGAAAAGACTGTGGGCACTTAATTAATTTGGCCACTGAGTCGAAAACTAATACGAGAGAAAATATATATATAGCGCGCTCAGGAGGGCTTTGGCTTAGAATTCATGTTTCAGTCGACAATTGCACCGAAGACTATTTTTGGTGAATGCTTCGGCAAAAAGGCTTTGGCCTTTGTAAAGCGGCCAAATTTTTCGATAATTAAGTCCCAAAAAGGCAAGTTTAGGGTCCCTCTTTGAAATCCAAATTTCATGCAAGGAAGGGTAAAGAATCTGAAAATAGCTAGGCAGCGAAATAGCTAGAAAACGATTTTGACAACACGATCGATGTAACTATCTCGTAGGAATCTCTCCAATTATTATATATATTGTGCCAGGATTCGAACTTAGAGGGATTATAAAAATTAAGGAGAATAGTATGGACGAGTGATGCGGATCATTATCATCAACCACCAAAATTTCTGATGTTTATCTTTCTTACACTAGAAGTAGGTGTAATCTAGTTTAAAAGTGGCTGAAAGGTGCTAATCTTATATCTCTTGCCCATGAAGAACCGTACGTCAAGCGCCGACCGCCCACTACTAATCTGACAATCAACAAATAAATCACCTTGCTCCTCACCGGCAAACATTAGCCCATGCCGCATGCCTTCGCTACATGCGGTCATTTATCTCGAGAAATTCGTATTATCTCGACGGTTTTCCTTATATTAATTACTCGATATCAACCTATATATATATATATCAATGGCTGAAAATCGAGAGATTGAACATGCATGTCGCGTCCAATATATTAAGCCTCAAGTCACCCTCAAGGGGAAACCCACTTTGAGTTTAGATCTAGTAACCCGATTGGACGGAAAGTTCCCTCTTCGATTCGTGCTAGCTTGAAACAAAGTTAGCTCCAACCTTTAATCGAAGGAACATTCAAAGACAGGCCAATTATATATATAGAGCACTCCACGCATCGACTGTTCATATTTCCACCAACATAAATTTGACATGCACAGTGGGACACCATTCATCGTTGAACGAGTCGCACCCACGTACGAAACCTAACTTTTCCTATGATAGGTTTGGATTGGTAATCAAGATCAACGGTCTCGCATAGAAATGATCATAACAAACAGCCTCTGGCCCCAGCATCAATTAAGCAGGCCTCCGAGGCCTCTCCTGTTGCGCCAACAGTAATGATGGCATGGCTTCGCTGCAATCATTTATCGAATGTACATTTACTGATCAGTCACAAAAAGATGTCGATAAATTAATGAAAACAAAACCAAACGTGCTGGGAACAAATGGAACAATTAACATTTTCACAAGCGATTTGAAAGTGTTTTAGCAACAATCCAAGAGCTTCCAAAATATATATCTTAAGGTATCCTCTCAAACCAAGGGACAAGCTCCCCAAGTTCAGAATCATCAGGCCAAAATCCCTCAACCCGAGAGCGGCCTAACATAGCTTCGCTAATCGCGAATAGTGGTATATAGGACAAAGTCCTGCGCATATGGCCGTTAGAAACGGGACGCATGCCAACAGAAGGGAATGGTTTTGAGCATTCCTGTTGCACTAGTTTGTGGCGCCAGTCCACGTGTAGTGAATCAGTGACTGGTTGTTATGCCACTAAGGGCTATCGCCACTAAATGATCGCTTAGCTAGGCTAACAACTATAGCGGCCAGCCTATGGCCATGAGTAGGGGTGGCAATCCAGCTCGCTGTTCGCGAGCCAGCTCATATTCGGCTCGAAATGAGCTCGAGATCGAATTGCTCGTTTAGTAAACGAGCCGAACACGAGCTGAATTTTTCGGCTCGTTTAATAAATGAGCCGAACACGAGTTAGGGTCAGCTTGCTCGTGTTCGGCTCGATAACAGCTCGAATACATATATTTTATATTTATATAATTTATTTAATTTATATTATTATATATAAATAAATAATTATATATAATATATATTTTTATTATTTAATTTTTATCAAAATAAAAATATAAATGCGAGCTTAATTATAAAAAAAACTCATTTATATGTAAGGTTTCAACTATTAGATCAAACTCTAATCAATAAGATTTTACAAATTTATTTTTTATATATATTCAATCTAATCCTTTATAACTTATTGTTCGTTGGTCAGCTCGTGAGCCAGCTCGTGTTCGGCTCGTTTATTAAAGAGCCGAACATGAGCCGGCCCTAGCTCGCTCGTGTTTGGCTCGTTTACACCGCTAGCCATGAGCGGACAAAGGTTCAGCGAGCCTATGGCCACTGAAAAGAATAATATTTCGTAACTAGAGCACAAAGGAAGAAATGAGTCTGAGAATGGAAAACCTGGTGAGGCTGAGCACTATGTGCACGGTCAGGCTGACTATGGGACAACCCTACAAGTACTCGATCTTGAGGTCTTCCAACTTGAAGAGAATAAGGGCTTCAAGAAAGGCCTACTCTTTCAACATGAGAAATGCCAATCCAATATTTGATTGCTGGCCTACTGAAGGATAGGTATATTAAGTTGTTGAAGGGTCATATCATCTCTTCAGTAGAAAGAGCTTAAAATGAGAACATACTGCAAGTGGCATCGTCCATTGAGCCACATGGCAAATAATTTTATTGTCTTTGGGAAGCAAATCTAGAAGGCAATTTAGGATGGTCGGCTTCAAAAAAATTTTAAAAAAAATCTTGGTAGATAACACCTCTTCAACATAAGTAAATATGGTAATTGTTAACGAAAAGTGTATAACCGCCAAACCTATAGAAAAAAAAAAAACAATTTCAGATGGCAATTGGCAGTCAAAGATGAACACTTTTAGTTGTGCATGAGATGTATGGCCAAAATAACCAAAGTATCTGGACCAACATAGAGAATAGGGCGTGAGAAGTTCCCAAGAGCTCCCAAGGTTTGGGGCAAGACATTGAAATAGTTTGCAAGCATTAAAAAAAAAGAGTGGGGATGTAAGCCCTTCAATTTCTGCAAAGCAAAATAAGTAGGAAGTAACAAGGAATCGGGGATACAGATGGTGGTGCAACCCTTAGTTCGGTCCAGCCTTCCCCATCGGATACCAAAATGGTCTACCAGAAAGGGTCGTGATTCGGCCACAGATTGCGACCAAGGATGTAGCTAGGACATCTTAGCGAGCCGAGCTAGGTTGCTTAGAGGTCAAGAGGAAACTCATCCTTCGAAACACCCAAGAACGGTGCGGATACCAGTGAACACACCACCGAGCCAATAGATTATGGTCTGAGTTCCTACCCCATGCCAAAGGTCATCATCTTCACCTACCAAGACCAAGAAGCAATGGATGCAGAAGCTTCGGGAGACAACTCAACTAATCAAGATAGAAAACGTCAAAAAGCTAAGAGGAGAAAGACCCAGTAGCCAGATATGAATTAGGTGGGCATGGTAAAGGCTGAAGCAATTGCGGCCAATAAAGTAGAGCCATTAAGGTCTGGCCTCGACCAAGAAGCCGAGTGTAACACACTAGACCTTTGCAAATGGCAAGCTTCGAGTGTTTGAGTTGAGTGCCGAACCTTTCCGGATGTTCTGGAGGGTCGTAGACTTTGTTCCGACCTATGGTTCATATTCCGAGAAATATTGTATTTTATGTAGTGCTAAGCCCGCCAACGAGATGTACTTAGGCTACCCTCGGATTGCATTCTGTACATGGTGAAACCGGTGACATATCGATGGTTGTACCGGTACACATTTTGTACCGGTACACTTTTGATGGCTGTACCGGTACACTTGTGCCGAATTTCAAACCCGAGCCTTGGGTTTGCATTTTCGTGGGATTTGTACCGGTACACTTTCCCGTGTACCGGTATACTTTGGCAGTTTTAGAAACAGTTCGAACTGCAGGGGTGTTTTTGCAGTGTTGCACCTCTATATGATACCCCCCATGCCTCCCCTTTGGTTTCATAAGCCCAGAACTCAAAGGAAACAGGTGAGTGAGCTCCTCCTTGCCTCATTTTGGATTTCATCTTCCTTTTTCTTGGTTTATAAGTGGTTTTTGCTCTCTTTTGCCTTTTAGAGCATTTCCCACCATTGTTGGAGGCTTGGATCTTGGAGAGGAGCTCATTGGAGAGGAGAACTTCAACCCTAGCTGGTCTGGAGCCTAGTTGAGAGCTTCTTAAGAGGTTAGAAACTTACTCTCTCCCCTTGATTTGTGTTGTGATGGTTTCTTTGAGATGAAACCCTAGATTTGAGGATTTAGGGTTTGATTTGGGGATTTTTGATCTAGGGCTTTTGGAGCTCAATTGATCGGTTTAGAACCTTCCTTTGGGTTAGATTGGAAGGGTTTTAGCTCCCATTTGGACCTGAGAGGGGTTTTCTACACTTAGGTGAGATTTTGCCCTTATCTTGAGTTTGTTAATGTTTGAGTTTTGGATTGTTCGTTTCGTTTGGGTAACTCTCTTTTTGATGCTTCTAGGGTACTAGGAAGCTCGTGGGCACCTCCGTTCGGCGAAACGAAGGTTTCGATTTTGGTGGGTTTGGCCTCACCTAGATGAGATAAACTTCTCATATGAGGGTTTTATTTATCGTAAAGTGAAAATGCATGCATATTCTTACTAGATAAAATATTTTAGAATTTTAGAATGCTTAAAATACACATGTTATATACAATGCATATTTGACCACTATATAGTAGAGAGTTTTCATGTTAGGCTAGGGGCCTATGGTTAGCATTTTTACATTTGATTGAGATCATGTTGCATATGATGCATATGGTATATAGATTACACTCTTGGACTTAGAACGCATGCTTGACATGGTTGGACATATCGACATTAAGTGACATAGGTTAGAGTGTGTACAAATAATAAGCTAATGTCATAAAGCGGCATTAGGCTTGAACTAGATATGGATTTAGCAAGCTAATATCATAAAGCGGCATTAGACTTGATGGATATGTAAATTGCATGTGCATGTTATTATTATGAGAATTATGCCAAGTTGATAGTTGCATTGGGAAGAACATACATGTAGCAATACGAGAAAACGCTAGAGAGCATGCGTGTTAATCTATTATTGATAGAACAAGCTAACGTCATAAAGAGACATAGAATGTGAAGTGTGCTTAGATTATAGCAATGTTTAAGTGTCATAAAGAGACACTAAACATAGTGAACGTGGGAACTTCACTTTGAGATTTGGACTTAGTAAAGCTAAGGTCATTGACATCGAAATTATTGAACGGTTAACCCTTCACATTGAGACATTGAACTAGATCTTCGAGATGCTAGTGACTTTTGCCATGTTAGAGACATGATGACTGTTGGGTGGCTATTACCATGTTGGGACATGACGATTGGACTATTGAGGTATTGACCATGCTTGCTTGACATTTGTGCTCATTCGCACATGCTTGTGAGGGTCGCTCCCTACAAGCCGACACTCCGGAGTTAGCCTACGCTACTTATGTTCGCTCGTGCGGTATTGAGAAGCCTACGGGGTCGAGTGGGACAGATACATTCCAAGAGCAGAAATGTTGGGCTACCACAGGCACTTAGGCGGCACAAGCCGGACTACACCTGTGTAGATCCTGATTGAGATTGAACCAGAATATTAAACAACAAGTTGACATTCGCTACTAGCTAGGTTATAGTAGTTGGACTTTTGATATGCTACGGTATAGAGTTGGGCATTGAGTTATATAGTATACTTGACGGTATCGTTTATTGTATTGTAGTATACTTGGTTGCCAGGATACCACATACTAGATATGTAGTTGGCTTTGGGACATTTATCATACTTTATAGTATACTTGTTGCATCATAGCATACTTGCTTAAATATTGGTATACTGGATCATGCAGAGTAGATGGACTCCATGTTGGCATTCTATGTACTTGTGGCAAAGTAGAGTAGCATTTTATTATTATGCTTTATTTACCGCAGTTAATTTATGTTATCCTTATCTGCTCTCTTTTGGGCCTAGTGGTGCAGTTGGTGCAGGTCAGTAATTGCCCACTGGGAACTATAAATTATAGTTCTCATGCCCCCTGTTTTATATTTTCTTTCAGAGCCTTCCACTTCAGGAGGGGCTCGGGATTGCGGGAGAGGTTTCGCCTTGAGCTAGCTAGCGAGGGATTTGGCGATAGGTGGTTCACCTCTCTTTTATTTTTCTTTGGAGAGGTTGTGAGAGTTTTGTACCTTATTATAGAGACTACCCTACTGTTGTATCTTGAGACTTATGATGTATTAGTTTTATTATGTTCTAGTGGTTCAGTCTCTTTTTCTCTCCTTTCATTTTCGCTTGTTGATAGAACTCAACTGCATACTTGCTCTGATATCGCTAGTTATTGTTTATTTTATCTTTCATATCACTTTGTTGTAGACGCCTTATATGTGCAGGCATATGGCGGGTCAGGACACGCACCGGGCAGGGCCTATGCCGGGTCCCGGGGCGTGACACCGAGGATATGGGGTCTATAGATGCAGACCTTGAAGAAGTAATGGACTATGGCACGAGCACAAAAGGAGAAGAGACTGGGGCATAAGTCTAGTTTGAATCTCTCCTGCCAGTGGAGTCACATAGTGTACAATAAACCATATTTATTGTGGACGAATGTCACGCCCCGAACCCTATCCAATTTGGCCGGTTCGGACCCATCGAACAGACGCCGAACGGACAGAGCCTCCCCTGTCCGCCCAGGGCTCAGCAACAAGTATCAATAGAGTAAAATTTGCACATGCGGAAGCATTCATGACGGCTTACACGAGAGCAAGCAATAGCCAAAGTGAAAGCACTAAACAAAACATCACAAGTAATATGATTAAATTTAAATCACATACATGCATTCAACTTCGAAGTTCTATTACAATCTTTGCATCATTTCTTTTATACATCTCAAATCTCCAAAATAAAAATTTGCATTTAACATCATAAAGTATCTTTAATACATTTGCTCTAAACATCCCTAATCATCATCAAAGTACATAAGATGATATATATATAAAAGGGGTATGTAACTACAAAATGTAAAGTATCTCGGGCGGTCTCTGTCTAGGGCGCGATACCCTTACCGCGATCGTCTACTGGCTCGCTCGGTTCCGGCTCTGTGGAAATAGTGAGGTGAGAACTACAACAAAATTTTCAGTGGGTTCGGCAACCAACCACGCCGACTTTCCTACTAGGTCTGAATCAGGCATAATAGAAGAAAGAATAGATAGTAACCAACTAACAAATGCAGCTAATATGCCTGAACAATAAACAAAGCTATGCTCAATAGAATGCTCATGATAAATGCAAGATTACCATTTCAGTGCCCAATCTCGTGGCTAGCCTGTAGGTTTCGCCCTCAACAAACTCACCAACCCAAATCCCTACTATCGGGGAGATACCCGCTACAACTGGATAGGACCGTCCTCTAGGGAGATACTCACTATGACCCAGTGACGACAACTCCGGAGCACATCGCCCGAGGGGGAGCTACCGTCCTCGAGCAAGGACTATGGGTGAGTACGATCAATCCTTAACTTTAAGGATTACAAGTTCAATCCAATTCCTAGTTTTAAGGAAAATCATGCTCATATGACCCTTAGCTCAAAGGTTGTTATGTCACAATGTCACTATCACACATTTACTTGCAGTCTTTACTTTCACTAGTGTCATATACACTACTTGTTCATACACTCACACACTCATGTCACATTTGTTTTCTAAGTGTTCAACTCTTAGTGTTCTTGACTCATCAATGTCACTTACTATCTTTATGTCAATCATGTCACATTTGTTCTCTAAGTCTACTAAGTCCTTGTTATTTATCATGCATACATAGGGTTTGTTAATTCTCACTTTCGTACGAGTATTTCACATGCATTTGAACTCACAACATGCAAGAAAGCTCGCAAGTAATCCCTATTAATATGCATTTATTCTCAATACATACATATACTCAAATATGACACTTTAGACATAAAAGAAAGTTCAAGATTGTCGGAATGCACCACCCACCTTAGATGGTTGAGAGGATGCTACGGTTCAATTCTTGAGATTTTAGGGCGCCTACTTTCTCGCCTGCGGCAAAACGAAGCCAAATTAGGCTTTTTCTCAATAAATTTATCTAGACCTTTTCGTATCGTCGAACCGAGTTGCCCAATGTGTCGGGAATACCCCCAATTAGGTTTTCGCAAGGTCAATTTGCCTTGAAAATATTCGGAGGCAAAAGCTCCAAATTGGATGCCCTAATGTTGCCATTTGCTAAATCCTAGATTTTGATCTCTAAAACAAACAAAAAAGAATTTGTCCAACACTAGAAGTTCATCTAGAACCATCTAAACCAATTCTAGGGCTTAGAATGCAAACCCTAAAAATCCACAATTAGAGCACTTGAAGAACACATGAGTTTTCATATTTTCATGGCCACCAGAGGTTTCTACACTTGTAGAAGCTCCAAAACCTAGCTTTCTAGGGTGCAAAACCCAAACCCTAGACTCAACTTCCCATAAAACCTCACCTTGGTCACAAGCTCACCAATATCCACCTTGTAGGAGAGACCCAAAGCTTCAAATCCACCAAAAATCCCTTCTAAAGCCTTTTCCTCCTTCTTCTCCTAACTCTTGGAGTGATTTCTAGGGAGAGAAAGAGGGAAATGAGGTGGAGGTGGGTTCTCTGCAGTGAAGAGAGAATAGAGGGTGTTGGGGTGTTATATGGGTTGCTACAAATGCAAATAAACCCTTCATTTCTTTTTATTTTGCAGCAGACCATTCCTGCTGCAAGAGCCAAATTGTACCGGTACACGGGTTCTTGTACCGGTACACATTTGCGCATAGGCCAAACCCGAGAGCTACTCTTCTCGGGCAGCGATGATTGTACCAGTACACCTTGATGGCTGTACTAGTACACTTTGCCCAGACTGCAGTTTTTCATTGTTCGACTTCTCTTCGCGCCGAGCAATACTAAAATCCTTTCAACTCCTTTAGAACTCCTTTTTAACCCTTTCAACATTGTTGGAACGATAATTGGAACTTGTCCAATTATTCCTTTCGCGCACTTTAGTCAATTTGGCTAAAGTTCGATATTTTCTACCGAGTTTCGGTACATTACATTCTCCACCCCTTAAAATTAGTTTCGTCCGCGAAACTAACTTGATTAAAATCCAGATTTCATACCTCAGTCCAGATTCTCGAATAGATGGGGATAATGCTCCCGCATCGCGCTCTCGAGCTCCCAAGTGGCTTCTCGATCATCGTGGTTGCACTAACGGACTTTTACATACGGAATCTCACGGTTCCGTAGTTTTTTCACTTCTCGATCGATGATGTATGCCGGGAACTCCTCATAAGTCATGTCCTATTGAATCTCGGACGGTTCAAACGAGAGGACGTGATCGGGGTTATGAATATACTTGCGGAGATTCGATACATGGAACACATTGTGTACTCCTGCAAGCCTCGGTGGTAATGCTATCTTGTACGCCACCGCGCCGACTCGCTCCAATATCTCAAACAGTTCAAGGTATCGAGGACTTAGCTTCCCACAGATTCCAAACCGTTTTATTCCTCGCATTGGCGATATTTTTAAGAATACGTGTTCTCCAACCGCAAACTCTATGTTCTTTCTCCTCTTGTCGGCATAGCTATTTTGCCGAGATTGCGTCGTAGGAAGTCGTTGGCGGGCAAGGCAAATTTTCTCCTCCGTCTCCGACACCACATCCGGACCAAGAGTGACCCTCTCGCCCACATTGCTCCAATGAATTGGAGAGCGACACTTCCTTCCATAAAGGGCCTCGATTGGCACCATCGCGATACTCTCTTAGTAACTATTATTGTACGCAAACTTCACCATCGATAAATGATCATGCCATCCACCCTTATAGTCAAGAACACATGCTCGAAGCATATCCTCAAGTATTTGTATCGTCCTCTCCGATTGGCCATCACTTTGAGGATGAAATGCCGTGCTAAAATCGAGCCGTGTGCCCAACGCCTCCTGTAGGCTACTCCAAAAATGAGATGTGAACCTTGGGTCCCGATCCGATACAATTAATACCGGGACCCCGTGAAGTCTCACAACCTCGTCAACGTATACTTGGGCCAACTTGTCCCCCGACTATGTAATATGAATCAGTAGGAAATGTGCCGACTTCGTCAACTGGTCTACTATCACCAAAATCGCGTCGTGTCCACCTTGAGATCAGGGCAAACCGGTCACGAAATCCATAGCGATATTTTTCCATTTCCAAACGGGTATAGGTAAGCTTTGCAACTTCCCCGCCGGAAACCGCCGCTCCGCTTTTACTTGTTGGCACGTAAGACATTGTGCCACGAACTGCCCAATGTCTTTTTTCATGCCCGGCCACCAATAGTGCACTTTTAAATCTTGGTACATTTTAGTGCCGCCCGGGTGAATGCTATAAGGATATTGATGTGCCTCTTGCATAATCGCCTAGCGAAGATCTTTGTTCTTAGGTACACACCAACGATTTCAAAATCGAAGTGTGCCGTCGGTCCCAATGCCAAAATCATCGGCACTACCGCTCTCAACTTCACCGCGCACCTTTTGGAGATACTCGTCGGAAGCTTGCAACTCTTTATCCTCTCCAACAAGATCGGTTGCACCACTAAGGTAGCAAGTGTAGCTGGCACTCCCGACGCTACTACTTCTAATCCAAGCCGTTGCATCTCTTTTTGCAATAACAGTTGGGGTGTAATTGTCGAAACTAAGTTTTTTTCCGATTTTCTGCTAAGTGCATAGGCCACGACATTTGCTTTCCCGGGGTGGTATAGGATAGTGACGTCATAGTCTTTCAATAATTCTAACCACCGCCGTTGTCGCATATTTAACTCCTTTTGGGTGAACAAGTATTTAAACTTTTGTGATCCGTGTAGATCTCACAATGTTCACCATATAAGTAATTCCTCCATAACTTTAGCGCGAAGATAACCGCCGCTAGCTCGAGGTCGTGAATCGGGTAGTTCTTTTCATAACTCTTCAATTGGCGCGAAGCATAAGCTATAACTCGGCCGTTTTGCATCAAGACACACCCAAGACCGACATAGGAAGCATCACTGTATACCACAAAGGTCTCCCCCGGGGTCGGCAATGCAAGCACCGGGGTCGTCGTCAACCTTTCCTTCAACTCCTTAAAGCTCCGATCGCAATCGTCGCTCCAAACATACTTCACTCATTTGTGTGTGAGGCGCGTTAGCGGAGTGGTTATTTTAGCGAACCCCTCCACGAACCGCCGGTAGTAACCCGTTAGCCCAAGAAAACTGCGGACCTCCGATACACTCGTCGGGCGAGGCCAATCTTTAATTGTCTCAACTTTCTTTGGATCTACCGAGATGCCATCATCGGATATAACGTGACCCAAGAAACTAACCTCCGAAAGCCAAAATTCACATTTCTTTAATTTTGCATATAGCTTTTCTTTTCGGAATATCTCCAACACGATCCTCAAATACTCCTCGTGTTCTTCCTCGGTCCGAGAATATACCAATACGTCATCAATGAATACCACGACGCACCGGTCCAATAGCAGACGGAAGACTCGATTCATTAAGTCCATAAAGGCTGCCGGGGCATTAGTAAGCCCAAACGGCATAACCGTGAACTCGTAATGGCCATACCGCGTACGGTACGCGGTCTTGTGCACATTCTTGGGCCGTATCTTCAACTGATCATGCCTCGATTGAAGGTCTATCTTTGAATACACCCTCGACCCTTACAACTGATCAAATAAATCATCAATCATCAGCAAAGGGTATTTATTCTTAACTGTCACTTTATTTAACTCGCGGTAGTCCATGCAGAGTCGAAGTGTGCTATCTTTTTTCTTCATAAATAGCACCGGAGCTCCCCACAGTGACACGCTCAGCCTCACAAAACCTTTATCGAGCAAGTCTTGCAACTGTGCCTTTAGTTCTTTTAGCTCCGCCGGTGTCATTCTATACGGAGCCTTCGAAATTGGCGCCGCCCCGGGAATCAAATCAATAACGAACTCGATATCNGGCTCTGTGGAAATAGTGGGGTGAGAACTACAACAAAGTTCCCAGTGGGTTCGGCAACCAACCACGCCGACTATCTCACTAGGTCTAATCAGGTATAATAGAAGAAAGAATAGATAGTAACCAACTAACAAATGCAGCTAATATGCCTGAACAATAAACAATGCTATGCTCGGTAGAATGCTCATGATGAATGCAAGATTACCATTTCAGTGCCCAATCTCGTGGCTAGCCCGTAAATTTCGCCCTCAACAAACTCACCAACCCAAATCTCTACTATCGGGGAGATACCCGCTACAACTCGATGGAATTGTGCTCTGGGGAGATACTCGCTACGACCCAGTGATGACAACTCCGGAGCACATCGCTCGAGAGGGAGCTACCGCCCTTGAGCAAGGACTATGGGTGAGTACGATCAATCCTTAACTTTAAGGATTCCAAGTTCAATCCACTTCCTAGCTTTAAGGAAAACCATACTCATATGACCCTTAGCTCAAAGGTTGTTATGTCACAATGTCACTATCACACATTTACTTGCATTCTTTACTTTCACTAGTGTCATATACACTACTTGTTGATGTACCCACACACTCATGTCACACTTATTTTCTAAGTGTTCAACTCTAGTGTTCTTGACTCATCCATGTCACTTACTATCTTTATGTCAATCATGTCACATTTGTTCTCTAAGTCCACTAAGTTCTTGTTATTTATCATGCATACATAGGGTTTATTAATTCTCACTTTCGTACGAGTATTTCACATACATTTGAACTCACAACATGCAAGGAAACTCACAAGTAATCCCTATTATGCATTTATGCTCAATACATACATATGCTCAAATATGACACTTTAGACATAAAAGAAATTTCAAGGTTGTTGGAATGCACCACCCACCTTAGATGGTTGAGAGGATACTACGGTTCAATTCTTGAGATTTTAGGGCGCCTACTTTCTCGCCTACGGCAAAACGAAGCCAAATTAGGTTTTTCTCAATAACTTTATCTAGACCTTTTCGTATCGTCGAACCGAGTTGCCCAACGTATCGGGAATACCCCCAATTAGGTTTCCGCAAGGTCAATTTGCTTCGAAAACATTCGGAGGCAAAAGTCCCAAATTGGGTGCCCTAATGTTGCCATTTACTAAATCCTAGGTTTTGATCTCTAAAACAAGTAAAAGAGAGCTTATCCAATACCTAGAAGTTCATCTAGAACCATCCAAACCAATTCTAGGGCTTAGAATGTAAACCCTAGAAATCCGCCCTTAGAGCGCTTGAAGAAAACATGAGTTTTCATGTTTCCATGGACACCAGAGGTTTCTACACTTGTAGAAGCTCCAAAACCTAGCTTTCTATGGTACAAAATCCAAACCCTAGACTCAACTTCCCATAAAACCTCACCTTGATCACAAGCTCACCAATGTCCACCTTGTAGGAGAGACCCAAAGCTTCAAATCCACCAAAAATTCCTTCTAAAGCCTTTTAATTCCTCCTTCTTCTCCTAGCTCTTGGAAGTGATTTCTAGAGAGAGAAAGAGGGAAATGAGGTAAAGGTGGGTTCTCTACAGTGAAGAGAGAATAGAGGGTGTTGGGGTGTTATATGGGTTGCTACAAATGCAAATAAACCCTCAATTTCTTTTTATTTCGCAGCAGACTATCCCTGCTGCCAGAGCCAAAGTGTACCAGTACACGGGTTCTTGTACCAGTACACATTTGCGCAGAGGCCAAACTGGAGAGCTGATCTTCTCGGGCAGCTATGGTTGTGCCGGTACACCTTGATGGCTGTACCGGTATACTTTGCCGAGACTGCAGTTTTTCGTGTTGTTCGACTTCTCTTCGAGCCGAGCAATGCTAAAACCCTTTTAGCTTTTTTAGAACTCCTTTTTAACCCTTCCAACATTGTTGGAACGATAATTGGAACTTGTCCAATTATTCCTTTCGCGCACTTTAGTCAATTTGGCTAAAGTTCGATATTTTCTGCCGAATTTCGGTACGTTACAACGAAGCCCAATCAAAGAAGGAAAATGAGCAAGAAATGGAATCACTCAAAATCTCACCAAAGACCAATTGAAAATGCCATTTTCAAGAAACCATCGCACGAGATAAAATGGCTAGACTCACATTGAAGGCCGCCCTACAAGCACAATGTCAGATGTCAAATCAATGGCCACTCATCGAAAACAAGTAGATGTCGGGGGCAATTGTTCAAACTTAATTTTCACACCTAGCCGAGGATGAATTCTAGGGGGATGTGTAGCGCCAAACATGGTTTTGGTGTAGAATTCATGCTTCGACGAACAATTACACTAAAGACTATTTTGGGTGGAGGCTTCGGCAAAAGGACTTTGGCCTTGATAAATCCAACGAAAGACCAAATTCTTTCGTAAGGCTTGAGAAGGCAAGTTTGGAGTTCTTGATTGAAATTCAAATATCAAACAAGTAGGGTTGAAGAATCCAAAAATAGGTAGAGAATTAGGGAATAGTTTTAGAAACAAGACAACTATCTCACGGGAATCGCTTTTATTATGACTACGTAGGATTCAAATACAATAAAAAAGAAGAATAGTACAGACAAGTGATGAGAATCATTATCAGCAACAACTAAAAAGTTCAATTTTATATCTTTCCTGCATTTGGAGAGTAAGAATTTATCTGGCACAAAAATAAAATTCAAATCGTAGCGGAAATTAACATTGTACCTTTTTTTTTTCGAAAAACTAAAATCCATATCGCATATGAATAAATCGAAAACAAATCAATCCAGTGCCGGCGGATCATTCTCATATTACAGTGTAAAATAATAATCTAACCTAAAAAGATTTGAAGATTAGACTACATCACTTTGGACCAGTTAAGGTTTCTTGATCTATTGTATGGTTGAAACTGAATGTAATAAACTGAGGTTCCGATTAGCCGCGCACGTGCCCGGCCTCTACGCGTATCCACACGAAATTGATGCAGATCCAACGTCTTCCGTCGCACGGAACAGATGAGTCGTTGACTACAAAGATGGTGCTAGCAATCCTCTGATATCTACGTTCCCTTTAATGAGATATTCTGATCTTCACAAAAGATTATATTAGAAGAGAGAGAGGCTAAATTAAATTTCTATATCTCCCGAGATCCTATATATACATATGTATATATATCTACGAATCTTCACACGGCCAATTAATTAATTAACATCTTGTAACCGTACGGCCAACTAATTAACCTCTCGTAACCATACGGCCATCAAGAGCAAATTAATATCTTTGCGAGTTTGGCCAGAATGTTACTAATTAAGCCTTAGGAGAAGCATCAATCTGGCAACTAATTAAATATTAGGATAATGATCAATTTAGTAACTAATTGAAGCTTATCCAATAAAAACAATTCTCATCTCTCTCTAATGAATTCAATTTAATTGGATCTTATCCATTAAATTATAATTAAATATTCATATTTAAATCTAATCTAAGATTTAATCTCTAATTAGATTAGAGAATAATTAAATATTCATAGATTATTATGAGATAATATTCTAATTCAAATTATAATTTCTCACTATTTCNGGATCTTATCCATTAAATTATAATTAAATATTCATATTTAAATCTAATCTAATTAGAATATTATCTCATAATAATCTATGAATTAATATTTAATTATT
The DNA here is from genome assembly GCF_001540865.1 of Ananas comosus. Taxonomy (NCBI): domain Eukaryota; kingdom Viridiplantae; phylum Streptophyta; class Magnoliopsida; order Poales; family Bromeliaceae; genus Ananas; species Ananas comosus. Next base: position 7,474,957 of record NC_033622.1, read on the forward strand.
CTCTAATCTAATTAGAAATTAAATCTTTCGTAATATTCAAATTCAAATTATAATTTCTCACTATTTTCACTAAACTATTTAGTGTATTAAACTCATCTTGTCATATTGGATGCACACAATTCCTATTGTGTGTGATCGCATAGGCCCATTACCATTCGGTAGTGGAGTTCAATATCAAACGCTTCAATATTGAATTAGAACTCTTATAATCTTTGAAATAATTTATTTTAAATTATTTTTTTACTTCTCTCACTGTCCGTGAGTGACACCTAGCAGTATATCATGGCAATCCAGAATGATGATGATTAATTAGAAACATTTCCGCTAACAGTTACCGTGTGATTAATTCCTTCCAACACACAATATCCCGATCGAACCAAAGTTATGGTTACTCGTCAAATCTTATTATTCGATCATATGAATAGAACATCTAAAACTGACTCAATATGGTAACATAGCTGGAAACTATTTCCACGCATCACGTATCCTGGCCAGGAGTTTTTCGAGTCTAGTCTGATAGTCTGCATAGGACGTTCTCTCTCAATATTGAGAGTGTTGAATCTCTTATTGCGCACTCACATGCCTCCCCATATAAACTAATACAGCTAATAAGTACCAGACGTAGATCAATGATTAGAGTCTAAGTATTAGCACCGTCAAACGGTAGCAATCTATATGAGAAGCAACCATGATGCCTCAGGTCCGAGGAGTACTTTTACAACACTGTAGCAAAGAACTAGTCACTGGCGAATATAGAATCATGTGACTGTTCAACTAAATGGTCATGCTCAGTGTACTTGTTCGCTAACAAGCACCTCAATGCTTACTTTAGTGTCCCTACACTAATGATTTGAGATTCGTCACGTCAACTTAGAAGTATAGCATACACCAGCCTATCCGAAAATATCATCGCCCTTATGATACTCCAATGTATCCTGCCTCAGTAGTGGAATCTGCTGTTGTATTCTGTTTGGAACTCTTCCAAATGATTGCCCCACCATTCAATGTGAATACATGTCCTGATGTTGACTTTCTATCATCAACATCCAACAAGAAGTCTGAATCTGTGAAGCCTTCTAACATTAGCTCATTTCCACCATATACTAAACATAAATCCTTAGTTCTTCTCAAGTACTTAAGGATATTCTTTACAGCAGTCCAGTGTTCTTCACCTGGATTGGACTGATACCTGCTCGTAACACTTACAGCATGCACAATATCCGGTCTTGTACATAGCATAGCATACATGAGACTCCCTATTGAAGAAGTATAGGGAATTCTTCTCATGTGCTCTCTTTTCTCAGGTGTTTTAGGACACATCATCTTGGAAAGATTAATTCCATGTCTAAGAGAAGAAGACCCCTTTTGGAATTTTTCATGTTGCATCTTTTTAACACATCTTCTATGTACATCTGCTGTGCAAACCGATTAGCCTCTTAGATCTATCTCTACAGACCTTAATTCTTTGGATATAGGCTGCCTCTCCTAGATCTTTTATTAAGAAATTTTGGAACAACCAAACCTTGACATAGGTCATCAAATCCGCATCATTTCCAATCAAAAGAATATCGTTCACGTATAATACGAGAAAGACAAAGCTCCCACGTATAATACGAGAAACACAAGGTTCATCTTGATTTCTCACGAAACCAAACGTTTTGACTGTATCATTGAACCATATGTTCCGACTCCTCGAAGCTTGCTTCAATCCATAAATGGACCTCTGAAGCTTGCATACTTTATGTTTCTGGCTATCAAACACAAATCCCTCAGACTGTTGCATACATATGTCCTCCTCTATGACTCTATTGAGGAAAGCAGTTTTTACGTCCATTTGCCAGATCTTATAGTCATAGTATGCGGCTGTGGCAAGTAATGTTCGAATGGATTTAAGCATGACAACAGGAGAGAACGTTTCTTTATAGTCGAGACCTTCTCGTTGACTATAGCCTTTTGCTACAAGTCTCGCCTTGTATGTAGACCTTTCCATCCGCAGCAATCTTTTTCTTGAAAATCCATTTACAACCAACAGGTACTATACCTTCTGGTGGATCAACAAGAGTCCATACATGATTGGATACATTGAGTCCATCTTGGAATTCATAGCTTCTTGCCATTTTATTGAGTCGATGTCTGACATCGCCTCTTCGTAACTGGTAGGACCAGCTATGCGATCACTATCGCCAATGAGAACATTTTCTTTGTGCATTCCATAACGAAATCTTGATATTTCTCTGGAGGTTGAATATTCTACCAGATCTTCGAGGTAATTGAATAATAGTGGGTTCAGTTTGAATAGCTTGTTCAGATTGTTTTAGAGAAATTGTTTTCTCATTTGAGACCATCTCTTTGAACACTATCTCCTTTCCGGCACCACCTTCTTGAACAAACTCTTTTTCCAAAAATATTGTATGTCGGCTAACAATCACGTTTTGTTCATTTTGAGGATAAAAATAGTATTCTATAGACTCCTTGGGATAACCAATAAATCTTCTTTTATCCGACCTAGCCTCCAATTTATTTGTTTTAAGTTTTTTAACAAAAGCTTGGCATCCCCAAATCCTTATAAATCTTGATACATCTCATGCATAGTACAAGGAACAGATTTTGAAAGCACCCTGTTTAGAATGTAGACTGCGGTTAATAGAGCATAACCCTAAAGAATAAAGGTAAGTCTGTGAAGCTCATCATTGATCGTACCATATCTAATAAAGTACGATTCCTTCTTTCTGAAACTCCATTCAATTCCAGAGTTCTAGGAGGTGTCCATTGCGAGAGAATGCCTTTTTTTTTAGATAATTTAGAAATTTGGCACTAAGGTATTCACCTCCTTGATCTGATCGAAGAGGCTTAATACTTTTTCCTGTCTGTTTCTCTACTTCATATCTGAACACTTTGAACTTTTCAAAGGTTTCAAACTTGTGTTTCATAAGAAACACAGGCCCATACTGTGAATAATCATCAGTAAAAGTCACAAAGTAAAGATAACCACTCCAAACCGTTTCACTAAATGGTCCACACACATCTGAGTGTACAAGGGCAAGTAACTCTGTGGCTCGCTCTCTTTGTCCAACAAAGGGTGACTTGGGCCATTTTGCCTTGAAAACAAGACTCACAAACTGGATAAGATTCTAAAGCACAAGTTCCCAAGTGCCCATTCTTGGCCAGTTGGTTTATCCTATATTCTGCAATATGACCTAGTCTAAGGTGCCATAGATACTTTTGGTTCGGATTATTATCTCTAGATCTCTTATTCTTTTTATGTTCAATATTAGAAACATTTTCATCCAGATTTAGAAAGCAGAGATTGTTAACTAATCTACTAGTAGCTATCAATTTATTTAAAAATAAATAAAACAACAATTAGTTTCAAAATAAACGATAACCAGTTCGAGCTAAAGCTATAACAGAAATCAAATTTCTAATAACTAAAGAAGAATAATAACAATTCTCTAATTCTAAAATATGTCAGATAGAAGTCTCAAAGAACAGCTCCCTACAGCTAATACAACAACGCTTGCTCCATTACCCCACACATAGGGTCACCTCGCCATCCTTCAGTGTTCTACTTCCCTTTAGATCCTGCAATGAATTACAAAGATGTAAGATACATGCAGAATCTAATACCCAAGAAGAAGTAGATGAGGATCAAAATGGCAACCTAAGAAGGGGGTGAATTAGGTTTCTAAAATAAAAAGCTAAATAATCAAGCAATTTGAAAACCCGAAACAAATAATAAAGGAAGAGTTTAGAGAAATGCAAACTCAAAGACGAACACAATCGATTTGTTTCGAGGTTCGGCACTTTGCCTACGTCCCCGCCAACTCCTCAACACAAGAGAACGTTGGATCTCCACTAGATGCTTTTGCGGGCAAGCACCAAGCCTTCACACCAACACCTTCTTCTTTTCAAGCTCCAAGACTTTGCCCTTCTCTCTTTTTACAAGATTAAATCTCACTACAAATTGCACTCAAGTTTAGAGAGAGAATTGAGAGCTAAGAGTATTAGAAGCATTGAAATTTTAAAGCTCAAATCAACTTTCTAAAAGAGGCTGAGAAAGGCCTCAAAGCCATCTATTTATAGCCTCGGCCAGCTCCAGACCGTTGCACTTTCGGGCCCCCTAAACCTGATTTCGGGGGCCCAGAAGTTGTGCACGCGCGCTGCGCTTCCAGCTACCTATCAGACATCATGCGTCGCTTTTTCGTATATTCGGGCCATCAAAATTTGTGGGCCCCTAGAACATGCGCGCTGACTTTTCTGACAAACAGACCACGTGCGCCACTTTCTCTGAGCAAACTCATTTTGGGCTTCCAGAAGATGTGGGCGCCTAGATTTCCAGCACGCGCGCCGCCTGCGCCGCGCCGCGTCAGAACTTTTCGGGCTGGTCCGTCGTACTGTCCGGAACACGCAACCTGTCAAGTCAAACAATCCGGTCGCCCTAAACAGACATTCGGGCACCCAGATCAGGTAAAGAAATTTCTGAACTACCCGAACAGCAAACAGCAGGATCCAAAAACACATGAGATTCGGATCCACTTTAGGGCGTCTAAATCAGAGTCCAGAAAGAGTAACTTGACAGAAAACTGATTTTGAGCAGATTTTGAATATTTTAAAATCCTATGCACCTTATCACAAGGTAGAGATAGATCAAGTGAGCTATAAAGTGATAAGAGGAATAGATTAAACTTAGCTCAAAATATCTCACTCTAGTCATAAAGCATAATATTAATCAAATTAGGAATAGAGAGAGTGAGTTTGTCTATTTGACAAAGGAAGCAAGCATAGCTTCAAGTGGTGAAGCTCGGTGCTAGAAGATTGCCCATCTTGAGTCCTTTTGAAGATAGATAAATCTAAATACAAAACTCAAGATAAAAGATTAGTCCAATGATCGTAATTATTTATTATCATCAAAATCTAATGAAAGATTAGGGCCACTAGGCCAACAATCTCCCCCTTTTTGATGATGATAAATAATGTAATATAATATAATCACGCCTCGGGACCGAGCGGAAGCCCGCCCGATACGTGTCCAGACCCGCCATACGTCTGCAACATATAAGGCATTTACAACAAAACGATAAATAAAGCAACAATACGAAGAGATCTAGGGATATCAGAGCATACAACATCTAATATCTATGACAAGGAAATAACTAAAAAAAATCAAGTTCCACTAGGAGTAACCATAAGTAGTACAAAAGATACCCGAATACAAGTGCTAAAAGTAATACAAAGGCGGTCTCTATATATGGTACCAAAACTCTACCTTTCAACAAAACACAAAAGAGAGAGAACCACCTAAGCAAAAGGTAAGCTCCTCGCTACCTGGCTACGCGACCCCTTTGTCGCGATCCCGTGCCTCCACCGGTGTAGAAGACTCTGAATAAAAACAACAAAATAGGGGCGTGAAAACTATTAAATAATAGTTCCCAATGGGCTATTACTGACTTCAGTGAAAAGGCACCACTAGGCCCAAAAGCTAAGCAAGTAAGTAAGTGCAAATATGTAAACGAAATGAACGATAAGCATTTAAACATGAAAGCTTGCTAAACCAATAGGTCTCTACTTAGCATGAATTTGCATAAGTATGATGCTATTCTAATATGAATATGCATGAATATACAACCAACATAATGTCCGCAATGTAAACAGTAATATGTCATTGTTTACTATTCTAGTCAATATCCACTTGGCATATTAAGTCACTAAAGTTCCAATTATGTAGGACCTACCCGTAGGTAGTCCGGCTTGCGCCGTGCCTAATGGCCCCGTGGTAGTCAACATCCCCACTTTAAGAATGAGCCTCTCCCACGGATTCTATTTCGGCGCCCAATCCCGCACGGGCGAGCATGTGTCACGACGGCTATCTCCGAAGTGCCGGCTTGTGGGGAGCGACCCTCACAAGTATGTGCGAATGAGCAAAATGGCAAGCAAGCGTCAAAGTCTGTCTCAAGTCCAATGTCATCGTGTCTAAAATATGGAATAGGGCAAATGTCTCAATAGCCTATCACTATGTCATCATGTCTAAAATATGGAATATAGTCGATGTCCCAAAGGCCTAACACTATGTCACTATGTTGCAATTTAACAGTTTACTAAGTAGGGTGCCCCTTTATGGCACTTTTGTCCACTATGTTCAAGTATGAGTTTTGCGTGCAAGAGAACATAACTCTAGTCATTTTCATCATATCAGACATGTTTCCAACTAGCAAGGAAGAATACTTTTCGCATGCATGAATAATACACATATTGCTCTACTATATAGAGTCGAATTTTCATGATACATAGCACATTCATTTCAAGTATTCTAAAATTCATAAAAATCCTATCTAATATGAATATACATGCGTTTCGATGAAACGACAACTTTTAACCACTTAGGAGAAGATTTCTCCTATTCCAATGAAGCCAAACCCACCGAAACTCTTAGCCGCCCTTCGTTTGCGCCGACGAAGGTGCCTTCGACTCTCCTAGCACCCTAAAGGTTAGATTAAAAGAGTTAAACGAACGTTACGAACACCCTAAGGGGAGAACATTAAACAACCCAAATAAAAAGGGCACAATCTCACCTTAGATGTAGAAAAACCTTCTCTAATCCCAAATAGAAGTTACAGTCCTTCAAAACCAACCTAAAGGTTTTAAGTCAATCAATTAGGTTCCAAAAGCCTCGAATCAAAAATCCCCAATTTAAACCCTAATTTCCCATTTCTAGGGTTCCAACACAAAAATCCACCAAATCATGGTTCAAAAGGAGGAATCATGCTACTAACCTCAAGAAAGCTCCAAACAAGGTTTGGAATCAATTAGGGTTGAGGATCTTCCCTTTTACAAGCTCTTCTCCAAACTCCAAGTCTTCATTAATGGTAGAAATGTCACCCACAAGCAAAAAGGAGCAAAAGGGGAAGATCAAATCTCTAAAAATCCCAACAAAAAAGAGGAAATACCAAGGAAAATGGAGAGGGGACTCACCTCTCCTCCTTCTCTGTTGCAGCACAAAAATCTCAGCCAAGAGGTGTAGGGGATTATAAGGTATTGCAATAATTACAAAGAGATCCTTAAAAAACTGCCAAGCTGCAGTTTGCATTGTGTACTGGTACACGGGAAAGTGTACTGGTACAAACCCGCAGTACGCACAAACTCGAGGCTCGGGTTGGCTGAAAATCCTATCTGTATCGGTACACATCCGATGTTGTACCGGTACAACCAAGTGTTCCGGTACAACATCAATGTTGTACCGGTGCACTTCCCTGCAGAGACAAGCCCGAGAGCAACCCACTAATCTTCACTTTGGAGATATTGGTGCTAAGTTTAAACCTCGATTCTTGGGATGCGAGCCATAGGTCGGAACACTGTCAACGACCCTCCAGAAAACCTGAAAAAACTCGAAACATAGTTCAAACACTCGAACCTCGCAATTTGCAAAGGTCCAGTGCGTTACAAATATTCAAATGAGTAGAGAGAAAAAGAGTAGAATACTCCTCCTAAATATATGCATATGTTTAACAAGCATATAACACAATCATAAACATAGCATATATCACAATAAAACATAAGCAACCATGTAAGCATATATCACAATGTAAATGAGGTTCACATAGCATAAGCGTAGCATAATATATCACATCACAAGTTCTCCCCTTTTGTCATCACAAAAACAAGCATAAAGGAGACTAGCAAAAAGTGATAAAAGCATAAAATAGAGCATAGAGATAGCATAAAGGAAAGCATATTGGAGTAGAATAGATCTAGTCATCCTCTTCATTCTCTTCATCATCGTCCTCATGACCCGTGGGCGAACCGGTGGAGGCATAGTGGAGGAAGATGGTCGATCAACGTGGGGTCCATACGCGACATAAAAGGCACTAGAAGGTCCAAAGAGAGAGTCCATATATATCTTTATGCCGGAAACATCCGTTTGTAAAGTATGTATATGTTCTTCTATCCTATCAAGTCGATGAAAAACTTGGTTTTGAAAATCCATAGGAGGAGGAACATCCATAGGCGGAGGCACAACGGGTGGCGCCTCAACCAGTGGAGAGGGCGCTCGTGGTGGCGGCTCATGAGGCATAGGATCATTCGCGGGGTCGGCATTGTCATCACTATCTTCGCTAGGTTGATCAATCACATGTTTTCTTACCCAAATGCCATGACGATTTTTCTTGAAGCCAAGGATAGAGAAGGTAGCCGTAGTGATAGCGGAGGGGTACTTCATCGGCCTTAGGTCATAAAGATCAAAAGCCATGGACTCGAGGACGGCGGTGAGCAAAGAGCCATAAAAAAGTAAGCGCGAGGGATGAGAAGCAGTGGCGGCCATGTGGCGTATGATGATATACCTTCCATCCCAGTGTCCATAAAAATTCATTCAAATTATTTATAGTATAAATAAATAAAAAAATTGATATGAGAAGTAAGAAATTGATAATTCTTTGAAAGTAAAAGAAAAAAAAAGAAGAAGAAGATATAACAGGCTATTTTAGTGTGTACTATAGTAGTATTGCTCAATTGAAAATTTGAAGGGTAAAGGTTGGCCACCTAATTAATTAACCCTACAAAATTATTATATATATACTAGTGAAGGCCCGCGCTACGCTGCGGGAAATTTATATAAAAATTTAAAATTTAAATTTTAAATTTAATTTTTATTTTTTTGTACATGATCCGCAATTATACAAATAAAAAAAATTTAGAACAGGGGAGGAAAAGGGGGAAAAAGGGTAAAGAAAAAGATAATATCAAAAAAAAAGAAGAAAAGAGGGGGGAAAAGAAATATTTTAAAAAAATAAATAGTAAATTATATAATAAATTATTATATAATAATATATATATATAAATAAAAAACTATATATAATAAATAAATATATATTTATAAATAAAATTATATATATA
>NC_033622.1:7483867-7489146 GCF_001540865.1 Ananas comosus
TATATATATATATATATATATATATGCTAAGGCTACTATATTCTTATGAGTATAGATCCCTTTTATACTTATAAATTTTTCGCCATTGGATGTGCAATTAGGATAATAGTGATCCCCTAGGATTGAGTGGGTGGTTGGTTGAATAGTATGATTTACGGATGGAAATGGTCAAAAGTATGATTTACGGATGGAAATGATCCCCTAGGATTGAGTGGGTGGTTGGTTGAATAGTATGATTTACGGATGGAAATAGTCAAAAGTATAGATCTAACGATAAAAAACTTATGAGTATAAAAAGGGTCTATACTAATATCTATTAGAGTATAGTAGCCGAACTCTCTCTATATATAATTATATATAATATATATTTTAATTATATAAATTAATGTTATGTATTTTAATTATATGTATATAGAATTTAGATTATTGGGCCCATAAAATCAAACCAGCAAAATCCTACTTTAATTGCTCTTTCTTTCTCTTTTTCACTCGCTCATAGAGTTGTTTTTCCTAATTTTTTTAACATTATAATATTGCATTTCATGCATTCATTTTGTATATTGAGCTATTAGACATTTTTTGTATCGAATTTTAGATAATATTTTATAAAAATTAAACTATAGATTGCACGATGTTAAGAATTTCAAGCAGCTCGTTTAGGGCTCGAGCTAGCTCGACTCGAAATTAGACTCACTCGAGCTTAGCTCGAATTAATTTCAAGCCGAGCTTGAGCCTAAATTTAAGCTCGAAATTAATTTCAAACCAAGCTTGAGCTGAGGTAAGCTCGCTCGAGCTTGGCTCGTTTCCACCCCTAGCTAAATCTAACTAAGAATGAATCTCATATATATATATATATATATATATATATATAGTGAGGCTACTATGCTTCTGAAAGTACGGAGCCTTCCGTGCTTCCAGATCGTTTTTCATATATATTGCGACTTTCAAATCGTCGATCGACTCTATTAAACTTAATCTACAGTATTTGAAGTACCTAGAAAATAAATTATACGATTTTTCGATATTATTTGCCTAGTGAACGAAGGGGCTCAAAATCAACGGCTGAAAATAAAAATCTTACAAAACGTGATAATATGACATTAAAATTTTATATCAAAGATATTGATCTTGTTTTAGTATAAAGAATTTTCTATCAAAATTTCACGTGATTTGGATATTTCTATACCGTTAAACTTGCAAACGGCTCACTACGGCCATTAAAATTATTGATTTTGAACCCCTTCGATCACTAGGCAAATGATATCGAAAAATCATAAAATTTATTTTCTAGGTACTTCAAATACTCTAGATCAAATTTAACGAAGTCGATCGACGATTCGAAAGTCGCAACATCAAAAATGACCTGGAAGCTCGAAAGGCTCCGTGCTTCCAAAAATTTAGTAGCCTCACTCGATATATATATATATATATATATATATATATGGGGCAATTTCATAGATGCCCCTTCTAAACTTTAAAATATCATATATACCCTTCTAAAATTTAAAATATCATATATACCCCTGTAAACATCAAAAATTAACATCAATACCCCTACTGTTAGTTATTCTAACTTTACCATAGTTATTAAATGGTTAAAGATGGGTTAACTTTTAATATGACTAGTTTACCCTCAACTCCTATAAGTAAAAATGCATGGAGATCCCTCAGCTATATGTCATTTTAAAACAACTCCCTCAACTTTTATATTTTAGTTGACATCCCATTAATTTTTAATTTTTTAAAAAATTGACTAATTTTAGTGCACGGAAAATGAGATTTTGTCCATTTTTTTTATGATTTAACAAAATCTAGTGGCTCTATTTATATTTTAGCAAATAAATAACTATGTATAAAAATTTAAATAAAAATAAAAGTTGAGGATTTTTTTTTATCTTTGTTTAATCTTGGAAACTTGCAAAATTTTTTAACCAAAATTATTCACGATAATTTTATCTATATTAAATGCATTAAAAAACTGAAATATTATATATTTTAGCTTTTGAACAAAACTCTCTCTTTTTTTTCAATCGACGAAAAAATGCATGCATATAGTTATATAAGAACCCAATTTTGAATGGGTGATCTTAATTGATGCTGAGCAGGGATAGTTTCAGTTATAGAAGCAAAAAAAAAAGTCTCATTATATTCAAATTCAGTTATTGTTTTAGTCTATATCCAAACTAAACTTGAGCCGAAATCCGAAACCAAAAACAAAACCAAAATTATATAAAAACATATTATATATAAAATATATTTTTTATATATTTTTAATAATTAATGTATATATTAATAATTTAGTTTTATATTTAGTATATTAAATTAGTTAAATTTATATTTATTAAAATTGTCTTAAAATACCTATTAGTAATTTTACTATTGATAAGAGATAAAGGGTAAAAATGGCATTTTGAAAATTTAATCCCATTTCTAACGGACTTTAACTAGTGGAGGGTATGTATGAAAATTTTTTATATATTGGAGGGTATTCATGATATTATCAATTTTAGAAGGGTATTGATGAAATTAAAAGTCCCCAGAAGGGCATCTNATTTAATCTCCTTCCATCACATTCAAAAAGTTTAATTATTTTTAATGCCAAATAATTGTTGTCACGTCCTGATCGTCAACATTTCTATAACATTTCTATAACATTTCTATTAAAAATTAAACAAAGTTCTTGATTATATGACCTATTTGACACAAGACTAAAAGTGCATGGCAGCCATTATTTAAATTCTTTATATAGAAATATATTTAAGACACATAATTAAATACAGGAAGTTTTTTATAATTAAACCCCCTTCCCAAATATAAGCACTTATGAAAATGCTATTTGTACATCCAAAAAAAATAAATAAATTTTACACTTTTTTTTATCCTAGAATTTAAAAAATCTTTGAATTTTTGTTTAAAAAAATTTTGACCGGACAAACACCTAATATGGACCCATATTAAATCCTTACCGGGTCAAAATTTTTGGGTATATAAATAGCATTGCTCAAAGGCTTAATTACATTTTATTACAATGTACTCAAGTATCTCTTTTTATTCATCGTGCTATACTATTTATTTCTGAAAGACGCTATTAAACTATTGTACGCTTGTCCTCAATACATTATACTTAAAGTTTACTTTCTATTTGCTATTCTGTGTTGTTTTTTTTTTTTTCAAATACAACACTATACTTTTATTTTCTCACAAATCTCTATATTATTGTAAATATATATTTAATACTTTTTATGGAATATGATAATAGTGTAGAAAGTTAAAAATAAAAAAATAAAACTCCAATATATAGAGTAAGGCCACATAGCTAAGAATGTATTTATTTGTCCGTAACTAATTTTTAGGTTGTAAGTCGGCTTAAAGTTCAAATAAAAATTATCAAAAACTTTTACATAGCACATAAAAGAGCAAAAAAAAAAAAAAAAAAAGAGACTCAACATTTTTATTGTTATTTTATTCTTTCTATTTTATTTTTTTTGTTGACAATAAAGTGTGACTAGATGATTGATTGTGGAATACTATAAGAGAAAAAAAAAGTCAAGAATGCATCAGTTATATAGTTGATGCAGCATCTTTAACCAATGAGATTTTTTTTTTAATTTATTCATTCCATTATATTAATTAAAACATTATTTTTATTATACTAATTTTTTTTAAAAAATATATATAATTGATTAGCTATTGATAATATGGCGTAAGTGTTGCATAGTAAGAAACTTTCTTTCCTTCTGATCACCAGAGAGAAAAAATTCTAGAATGCAATGGGTATGTATATATTGGCAACGTAGCGTCATGATATATGTCCCCTCATGATTATAAAAAAATATTTTTACTGTACTTTCGTTTGAAAAGAAAAAATATAATTAACTTATTATTAATGACGTGGTGCAAGTGACGGTGCAGAATCCCTCCACCTCCACGAGAGGAGGGAATCCGGGAGCCACGTAATGCGAGGACGAGGGCACGTGCCGCCACGCGTCGGAGATCTGATGGTTGGGAGAGGCGGCAAGGATGGATGAGGAGGAGGCGTGATCCAGGCGGATGGTTACATATGGAATGGGCCCACGTGTCCCCTCATCTCACCTCTGCTTCCCCTCCACCATGCATACACGAGCTTATATTATACGCCCATTTTGCCTTTTTTTAGACTGCAAAACAAATCAATATTCAATAATAATACACCTACTACCTGCACATATACTATTTCAAGCAAAGCGCGCACGCCAATCATTATCCTCTCAATTTCTCCCTCTACAAATTGGCTAAATCTAGGGCTGGCAAAGGAGCGAGCGGGCTCGTGTCCTACTCGCGTTCGGCTCGATATTCGGCTCGCTCGAGCTCGGCTCAAATTAATTTCAAGTCGAGCTTGAGCCTAAATTTAGGCTCGAAATTAATTTCAAGCCAAGTTTGAGTATTACCGGGCTCGCTCGAATTAGGCTCGAAAAGCTCGAAATATATATATATATAGCAGGACTACTGTGCTATTAGGAGCACAACAGTTCTTGTACTCCTAACTTTCTAATCACCCATCAAGTCTGATGGATGGTTAGAATGAGAGAGAAATGAGATATTGGAGAGAAATTTAAGGAGAAGAGAAATTGAGACACCTAATTTATCTTCAATATCTCATCCCTTTCTCATTCTAACCACCCATCAAACTTGATGAGTGGTTAAAAAGTTAGGAGCACAAGGGCTGTTGTGCTCCTAATAGCACAGTAGCCCTACTATATATATATATATATATAGTTTTGCTAGAATACTATCGGTAGTAAACAGCTCGATTTACTACCGATTTGTTTTTAATGATAGAGCTTCAAAATTGATGATTGACACCGTTAAACATGATCTAAACTATTTAAACTATCTGGAAATCAAATTTCACACATTTTTGATATTGTTCTTTAGTCCATCAGGTGAACAGAAAAATAAATGGCTGAAGATGAAAATCCTTTCAAAAGTGATGATATAATTTTTGTATTTAAGATTTAGAGTCTAGATCTTGTATTAAATAGTTTAAAAAATTTTTTAACAAAAATTTAGTTGATTTGAACTCTTCTATACCGTTAAACAAACAAACGCACCATATCGGCCATTAAAATAATAGCTTTTGTGACCCTTTGATCATTCAGTTAGTGATGCAAAAAAATCATAAAATTTGATTTCTAGATAATTTAAATAGTCTAGATCATGTTCAACGGTGCCGATCATCGATTTGGAAGCTCTATCATCAAAAACAAATCGGTAGTAAACCGAGCAGTTTACAACCATAT
>NC_033622.1:7490585-7494904 GCF_001540865.1 Ananas comosus
TCGAGATACTTTGTAATATTACAAAACTCGAACCAAACGGGCCCTTATGAGTATTGGCTCCCTTATACTCATAAGTTTTTGGCCTTTAGATTTATTCCATTGATCATTTCCACCCGTTATATCATACTATTAAACCAACTACCTACTCAACCCTAGGGGACCACTATCATTCTAAGTGGGGACCACCATCATCCTAACCACACATTCCATTAATCAACGGTTAAAAATTTATAAGTATAAGGGGGTCTATACTCATAAGAGTATAGTAGCCCCAGCCTATATATATACACACACACATATATATATATATATATATATATATATAGAGAGAGAGAGAGAGAGAGAGAGAGAGAGAGAGAGAGAGAGAGAGAGAGAGAGAGAATTGGGTTGAGTAGTATTAATAGTATTTGACCTCTATTGCTATTGAATTTTTAATTTTTGGATGAAAAATTAGAGAATTAGAATGATAGTAGTCATCTAGGATTTAGTGGTGGTCCTTCTCTAGAGTTGAGTAGATGGTTGGTTGTAGTATGATTTAAATGGTAGAATTGATTAAAGTGTAAATAGATCTAACAAAAGAACCAAAATACTACTAATAATATTCTAACTCAACTCTCTCTCTATATATAGAATTATACTACTATACTGTTGATAGAACTCAACACTTGGTGCTATCGAGTTTTTGGGATTGAAAGAATGTGCAGCTTGATGATAGTAGTCCTTTGGGGTTAAGTGAGTGGTTGATTGAATAGCATAATCTAACGAGTGGAAATTATCAAAGAATAGATCTAACGGTAGAAAACTCGATAGTACCAAGAGCTTGGTACTATTGATAGTATAGTAGCCAGACTTTCTCGAATCCGGCTGTTATCCTTTTAATAGGATAGGGACCTTCGTCCTATCAAATCATTTTTGATGATAGAGATTTCAAATCGATGATTGGAACTGTTGAAATTGATCTAGAGTATTTGAATTATTTAGGAACTAAATTTTATAAAATTTAAAATTTATTTATATAGTGATCAAAGGATTACAAATTTGATAATTTTTTACTGCCTATATGAGCCGTTTACTTGTTTAGCGGTATGGAGTAATCCAAACCGGTTGAATTTTTGATAAAATTTTTTTTATACTATTTAGACAATGTTTAATAACTCCAATCGTAAATTGAGAAAGTCTAAACTCTGTTTTAAGAAGGCCATTTGTTTTTAACCGTTCATTTTTCGACTCTTCGATAGACTTGATAATAATTTTTAAAAATTACAAAATTCAGTTTCTAAATATTTCTAATAGTGTAGATTAATTTTAACGATGCCGATTATCAATTTGAAGTTCCGATCATGCATCTAAAATGACTTGATAGGATAAAGCCTTCTATCTTCTTAAGAAGATAGTAGCCGATCTCTCTCTCTCTCTCTCTCTATCTCTCTCTCTCTCTCTCTATATATATATAGTCCGGTTACTATACTCTTATGAGTACAATCGCCTTCGTACTCATAAGTTGTTTTCGACGATAGAGCTTCCGAATTGACGATCCATACCGTAAAATATTATCTAGAGCATTTAAACTTCTAAAATTCAAATTTTATAATTTTTCGATATCATTTACCTTATGATCAAAAGTTCACAAAATTGACAATTTTTAACAGTCGGTACGAGATATTTGCTACTTTAACGGTAAAAAAGAATCGGAATAGGTTGAATTGTGAGATCCCTAGTGTTCAGCAGTGAAGGCTTGTCGACAGCTCTGGAGAGTGTCGGGACAAGTCTGAGTCACGTTGGCGCGAAATAGATGCAAAACGGACTTTGTGCGACACGAGAGCAGCATTTAGCAAGAAAAATCTGCAAATAGCTATTTTTCTGCTTGCTGTACCGGTACAGCAAGTATGGTGTACCAGTACACTGCATAGGCTACGCGCAACTGCTCTCGGGTTGGCATCTGTACCGGTACACTTGCACGTGTATCGATACATTTGAGTTGGTGGTGGGCTTTTTGCTAAATTTGATTGCCTCGTTTGTATCGACTCTTCATCCCCTTGCTATATACGTGTAGGAGCAGAGAGAGAGAGCTATTTGCTACTCTTCTCCTCCTCCTCCTCTCTCTCTCTCTCTCTCTCTCTCTCTCTCTCTCTCTCTAGCATTGATCGAATAGGAGGAGCTTAGGTGGAGTAGATTCGCCGTCAACGTCGCGCCGCGGAGCCGTTCGAGCCTACGTTTGTCGCCGTAGCATCGCGAGGAGGCCGGGCGAGGGTGTGTTACCGCCGTCCTCGACGTCGCACAGATACTAGGGTCGCTGTCAAGGTGGGTGTGCCGTCAAATTGCTTCTTTATTTCCAAGCTTCTTCAAATTCGAGCTAGGTGCTGTCCCTGCAGATTTCCAACGTCGATCGTTGGCGTTTCGGATCGTACTCGACGTAGGAGCGTCGGATTTTGACGAGATTTGGTTCATTGGATTCAGGACTTCGAGAGGAATCCACGAAGCCCTTATTTTCTGAATTTGGTGAAGGTTTACTGGGTCGGAATTATAGTCTTCTCTGCTGCTGTTTTTGAGGCAGAATTGATGCTTATTGTCGGATTCTACGTGTAGAGTTTGGCGGGAGCTTGACTTCTGGCCTTTGGAGGTGTTCGGTTGATCCAGCAGTGTATTCCCTTGTGTCGAGACTTCCTCGCTGCCGGGGATTAGCGACTAAGGTGGGTTAATCATCGGCTTATACTCCTAAGTGCTTAGTAATCAACATGTGTAAATTTTAGATTTTGTGTAGTTTACTTTAGCTCGAATTCATGAATTATTATGTGAATTGCAAATCTGAATTTAGAGCATGTGACAAATAAATTAAGTAATTTATACATGTTGGACTTGAAAATTAAATTAGGAGAGAACCGGCGAGTTGGACCTGTTATCAGTTACACTACCTGATTTAGCCCTAGGGGACGTTGTATTATTTTATACTGTAGCAGTATCCTCATAGTGAGTATTCCAGATAGTTTAGCTTTCAGTTACACTCGTGCTGGGATGCCGAGTATATTTTTATAGTAGCGTTCAGACTGTTCCGGACTGTTGGGTGCCGTTGAGGTTGACGGTGGACCCGTATCGCCTTTTTGGCGACAGATTGTGCCGAAGGCACGTAACCTGTTGGTGGTTAGACCAGTTAGAGTCGGTTACTTGGATTTTGGCTTAAGGTAGAGCCTGATTGAGCTCGACAGAGATACGCTACATACTCGGTTGGGTAGCTTCCACGAGTGCCACTCCGGAGACGGGCGTTGTGCTTTCGCGTTGGTGTCGCTCATGCCGGTTGGACTTGCTCTCCACGAACTAGATAGTGTGGAGGTAGCTGGATAGTCGCAACTGGGCAGGGACGGGTGTGTTCACAGTCCCAGGGACGGGTATGCTTACAGTCCCGATTAGATTGGGTCAGATTTGACATTTCCTATAGTTGGTTAGTGTAGAGCATGATAGTGTAGTGATTCATAGCGGTAGATTTTATTCCTGCATTTACTACTATCATTGCTCCCTTCTGTAGACTTAGTGGGTGGACCGATGTTGTTGAGGGCGGCACCCACTGAGGACTACTTGTTTTACAGTAGTTCTCACACCCTGTTGTTACTCTATTTTTTGCAGAGCCATCGTCTTCGGCTGCTGCTGTTGCTGATCTGGACCGAGGCAAGGGCGTCGCGAGTTAGAGCCCTACCCGACGAGTCGAGTTAGAGGATCACCTGCAGCAGGTAATTACTTTTTGGTGGAGTTTATGTACATACAGTTGTTTAACTCACCAGTGCGAGTAGTTTTGTATCTTGGATTTGGCGTATGTATATGGAATTCGGTTTATTTTATTTCTGGTTCTTCTAGCAGCTCTATACTACTGTTAGTAGTATTGTATGATTTACAGGTACAGCTATCGCTTCGTATACAAGAAAAATTTCTTTGTATACGGCGGATTTGTCGGCGTGCCCGGGGAACGTATAATCCGGGGCGTGACATGAATTTTTGATAGAAAATTCTATTCACTATGTAAATGAAGATCAATAACTCCGATTTTAAATTGAAGGATCTGATCATCTATTTTTAGGACGTTGTTCGATTTTAACTATTCATTTTATACCCGCCTGATGGATTTTATAATAATTTCGAAAAATTACGAAATTTATTTTCTAGAAATTTCAAATACTCTAGATCTTTTTTAATAGTATGGATAGTCGATTCGAAAATCCCAACATTGAAAATAACTTATGAGTACGAAGAGCTCTGTACTCATGAGAGTATAGTAGCTCTACTATATATATATATATATGTATATATATATACATATATACATATATATA
>NC_033622.1:7494929-7513240 GCF_001540865.1 Ananas comosus
GATAGACAAAGTAAATAATTCATTTTATTTAAATCGATGTTGGCACTCGGTCGCTCCCGGAATTATCTAGCTTTTGTCTTTTTTAAAGAAAATTTTTATCTTCCAAGCTCTTTCTCCTTCTTTTCCCCGGTTACCGGTTTCCGTCACGGACAGGGCGTTTAGGTTCTCGGATGTTTATAGATCGATAATAGTGTTCAATTTATATATCTAAAAAAAATAATTGACTTTACGCAATTAATAAAAAGCGGTCAAAAACAGCGTTATTTAATTCACGGATGACAAGGACTTTAAATGATCAGTGATGTTTTACGAGTCCGTACACGAAGAGAATAGTGTTGATCAGAATTTAAAAGTTAAGTTGGTAAGTTACTTTGTTTATTTGAATTTCTCTTACGGTTACACTTCGTGAACGTATATGTATACCATTCAGCTCTTTGTTCATTTGTAGATTAATCTAGAATGAATCCTATCTATTATGTCATGTCCGCCTTCTTGGCTAATTGATATTTACAATTCGATGATTTCTTGGAACAAAATTAGTGAATATGATTTTATGATAGAAAGTGTATACCCACGTTCTTAAAACTTATCTTAGGGTCGTTTGCCCGGTGGCAAACTTTGTCTAGAGGACGACACTATGGTATACTTTATAAACTATCAAAGATTTGTGAATTTCGATCTTCAATGACTACGAAAATAGTACTAAATGCCACTTCTTGTGCCATCTTCTCTTCCCTGATCGTTTAAGTTTACTATGTAACTCAATCTTCATTCGTTCTTGAATATCGTTCAATTTCTTACGTAAGTCTTGTTGGAAGGTATTTGTAATGGTTTGATTCGTTGGTATAATACTACCAAGAAGATAATAATTACATTGAGTCTTATCGTCTTTAGTAATTATAAATACACGATGAAGGTTATAGATAGTTATATGGATCGCTTTATGTATTTTACAAGTTGTATAGTCTGCATGATGTTCTAGATGAGTTATATATCCTGTGAACTGTCTTATTGCCTTAGACCTTACGATGTATATAAATAGTTGAATCAATTTTAAACATCCGTTATTGCTCTAGACTCCGACATATTAACTAGTCGTGTTCTTCTCATATATATAGATTCCTACTCTACACGTATAAGGTGTTTAGTGCGTAGAGGAATGGAGATTATACTAGCTAGCTAGGTTATAACTTAAAAGTAGGAACATCCCTACGTCTGTACCTCTATAGTACTATGCTGAACTTAAAAGCTGGAACCGGTGGCGTCAGCGGTGGTGATGATAACGGTAGTAGTCAAGGTAATGTTCGGGTTATGTACCGGAAAATTTCACTTAGCCTCCTTTACTTTACTCTGGTCCTTGTACGTTTTTGAACTTCTATGCTTACTGGAGAATGAAACTATCGTCCGCTTCTTTTTTCCAAATAACGAGTTTAAATATATAGGAAATTTGAGAGTTACGGATGGTGTTGATGGCGGTCGAAGAGGATGGGAACAACGATTAAAACGTTCGTGATAGAACTGAATTAAGAACGTAGTAATGAACTTGTACATACGTGTATGTAATCTAAAGTGAGGTTGTGACAGTAATGACGGTAATTAAAGTGTACCATAATCTCGCCTAGGTTTCGGAGTCAAAGCACTCCGATTAATTAAATCACTCAATTTAGGAATCGGTAATGGAGAAGATAAACACGTTCGTCTATACCAGATGGACTAGAGGTGAAATATACTTACGTCCGCTGATTTTTAAAATTTTGATAAGGATCCAGCTGTTCAGGTTAATCTAATTTAATTAAAAATGCATTATAATAAAGAATATAGTTTGAAGCTCTGAGAATCTTTAAATTGATTTATTTATCTATGGATAGTTTGAGAATTGAGGTTTAAAGACGAAGGTGGACTTTAATTAAAAACTAATTGTCAATTCTAAATTATGACGTTTAATGTTAATTGTCAATTCTGAATTATGACGTTTAATGTAGGCTTCCACCAAGTGTTTCTAGCCCGGTAATTATATAATCAGGTTTTCCTTCACTTTAATAGTAGTGGTTATTAATGTCTTCTTCGTGTGGACCCTTAAAGATTCTGTCTTGATTGTCTATTAAAGGTATCGTAGTAACGGAATTTACTCAAAGACTATCTTAAAGACTTTATACTAAAGTACGGTTATAGAAAGATTTTACATCTTTAAAATTGGATAATTGCGATTTCCATACCTAGCTTGAGTGTTAGAACGTCTGCCACTCTCGAGTCTTAAACAAAAATATGTATAACGGACTTTTTAGCTAGACTATCATTTGTTCTCTTTTAATATAAATGGTGCACACAAATAGTTATTTACTCATCTGTAAAATTCTTCAATTTATTTTAAAAGGATCTGCTGAATATACTAAGGAGATAACATGTACACTTGAAAGAATAAAAGGATTTATATTCAGAAAATACCGAAGATCCGGACAAGTTATTAAAATGAACTTCACGAGTGTACAGTTTTTGAGAACTTAGGTTTGTACTTTCCCGAAGTCGGCCGTCGAATTCAAAATCTCTGTTTGCTGAAAATCAAAAGTCTTTGTAATACGTCTGTTGATTCTCTACTAGCTATCATCCAGAATGACAACCGGTTAGAAATAATTTAATAAACTACTCTTACTATTAGTGGTAGGAACATTTAATTAAATTACACCTCATGATGACAATATAAGAGTTATATATATATATATATATATATCTCAGGCCGATGATATGATTAGTATCATGGTTCGGGAACCATGATAACTCAAAAGATGGTAATCTAGATGGGAAACTAGTAAAGGTGGGCAATCTAATATGATAATTTGGTTGTTGGGTGAGTTGGGATCCCCTGGTGATAGTTAAATTGGCCCTTGGTGATAGTAGGATTGGCGTGTAGGAAAGTAGGTTGCCTGTTTTTGAGTTATCATGGTTACCGACCCATGATAACTATCATATCATCGTATTAAGATATATATCTTGGATTAATTAATTCAACATCTTTTTCCACCACTTTCCTATTACTCGTGTTCTTTGGATGGAAGGAGTTACTCCTCTGTTTAATTCGTTTACTTTGTCAGGTACTCCTGGTGTTGGAACACTCGTGTAGTTAGAGGTAGAAAAGTTATATTATCGAGTTTAATTTGTCATCTAAGAGGTAATTAACCTCATCTCACTAACGAAGAAAAAATTGGTTTTCTTCGTTTCGTTGTTCTTAGGCATCCTGGTTCTTTTAGAATGGTCTGAGGATTTATCTAGGCTAGTAATCAACTTGTCAGTTAGTACGATGGTTCCGTTCGATTTTACATCGTGTGTCTTAACCTCTTTCCAATATATATAATATACTCCATTTAGTTCGTATTTAACCAAAGTAAAAGGTTTTGGAAAATTGGTTCAAATCTCTTCGTTGTTTAATTGATCTACAATATAACTCCCCGGGACTGTGTACGTGGGTGGGTACGGTACGTATACATTTTGGTGTGAGGTCGTTGGTTGAAATTATGGTATTTTTCTTTGCTTTCTCTAGGGTTTTCCTCTAGAGTTTCCTGTGGGGATTCGTTACTTGAGAGCCAAGTTCATGACATGAATATAAGAGGGGAGAGGGATCGTTTGAGTCTATCTTGTATATAGGAGGGAGCAGGGGGAATAATGGATTTACGGTGAGTAGGTAGAGGAGAGGAGAGGGACTAGCCAGCGGTTAAGGAGATCGATGGTCTTTGATTATGGTTGCTAATTTGTTTGGACAAAATTAAGTAAGAGAGAGAGAGAGAGAGAGAGAGAGAGAGAGAGAGAGAGAGAGAAATATATATATATATATATATCACCAAATTGTTACTCGTGTGTTTGTCGTTATTAATTCGAGTGTGATAAATATGTTTGTCGTATATATATATATATCGTTATCGTTATCGTTATCGTTATCGTTATCGTTATATCGTTGTCATTAT
This sequence comes from Ananas comosus, assembly GCF_001540865.1. Classification (NCBI taxonomy): domain Eukaryota; kingdom Viridiplantae; phylum Streptophyta; class Magnoliopsida; order Poales; family Bromeliaceae; genus Ananas; species Ananas comosus. The sequence goes on from NC_033622.1 coordinate 7,498,886, forward strand.
CTATACTAGCTACCCCGGCCCGTATGGTTTACACTACTAGTTTGTACGTTCTCGATCGCTGGCTAGCTCGCTAATAACTAACCAGAAGAACAAGTTCCTCTTCTTCTGCTTCTCCGACGGCGACGCCGCCCCCCGCCGCCCCCGCCCCCTACCACCAGCCACCGCCACGCAACGTACCCCCCCCCTCCGTCCTCCCCGACGAAGAACGCGAAGAAGAAGAGCATCGACTACGGCGCCCGGAAGAGGACCACGACCGCCTGGAGCGCCTCCATCTCCGCCTGCCGCGCCCGCCGCTTCCCCAACAAGAGCCCCGCCGGCGGCGGCAAGAGGAGCATCCGCCGCGCCTCCGCCGGCTGCTCGCGCAGGTCCGACGGGGTGCGGACCGCGTCGCCCGTCCCCGTCCCCCGGCCGCCCAAGCCCACGGGCTTCTTCCCCGTGCTGGGGTGCACGTGGAAGCAGAAGGGCTTGACCAGGTCCATGGCGTCCTTGAGGTCGTGCACGCGGGGGGGCGTGACGCGGTCGCAGTCGCGGCGGCCGGCCACCAAGCGGTCCATGACGTGCTTGCACAAGGTCAGGGAGGCGAAGACGCTGAGCATAGCGCTGCCGCTGCGGCGGCGGCTGCTGCTGCTGCTGCTGCTGCGTGGCGGTTGTGGCGGGTGTCGCCGCCGCCGCCGTGGCCGGCAGCCCCCCAACAGCGACAGGCTCACGCCGCTTAGATACAGGTAAAGATACATATATATATATACACACACACATCGACGTCTTCTACATCTAGCTAATTAAACCTCCATTATAGTCCTCCTTTTTACTACTATGTATACTATACATACGTACTCTAGATAGTTAGATATACACTATACCTTTCTCGATCGCTATGTCAATAAAGAAAAATATCGATCGATTGATTGATCGTCCTCAAACGAAAGCCACCACTAAAACTGTTGGTGTGGTATATACATATATCTATATCTACATACCTAGCTATGTGTATATACTACTCACCTTTATATTCTTATACGCTTCACCTCACAAACTCTTTCCACTTCAACACCAGGATGCTCTACTAGTACTCTCTCTCTCTAGAACTCTCTCTCTCTCTCTCCCGAATGACACCCCCCGAAAAACGCACAAACGCATAAAAGGAACCCCCTCGAAGGAACCTTCAACCTAATTCTTCCTCTACACTACCTCTACATACTACACACCCCCACCCTCACTCCCCCTCCTCCTCCTCCTCCTCCCCCTACTAGTGTGCTACGAAGATGTAAGTATCCTTCAAGTCTTCTACTACCCACACGAAACGAATGAGGCCTTTTCCTTCTCCTCGATATTACTAAAATCTCTCTCTCTCTCTCTCTCTCTCTCTCCCTTCATTTGTGTGACACTGACAATAATCCCAAACGACAGGATTTACCCGTCTCCCCTTTCAAAAACTGATCCCTACTCTCTCTCTCTCTCTCTCTCTCTCTCTCTCTCTCTCTCTCTCCCTCTCCCCTCCACTACACTATCCTCCTTTCAAATAGGTCTCACTAACCACCCCACCCTAAATTAAGTGTTCCCACCTCAATTTCATTGGGTGCTTATAAAATAAATTGTTTTTCATGATGATGTCTGATGTTTACAGAAGGTATATATATCATGTAGAAAATATATTATATATATATATATATATATATATTTGTGACAGGCGGAGCAAATAAAATAAATCTAATCAACTTTTATATTTAGTTAATTCTAAGCTTGAACCTAGAGTTCATGGTTGTTAGTTCAGGAAACGGTGAACGAGATCCTCACCAGCCACATATATATATATATATATATATATCTCAACCTATCTTACGATAATTCCCCTTTGAAGTTTATGGAGAGCACCAAAGCATAAAAATATTGAAATCATGGTACACCAAATTTCACATAGTTCAATCATGTACACCAAAGTGTGAAAGAGCGAAATCACGGGACACCAAAGTTCACATAGTTCAATCATAGGGCACTAAAGTAAAAATATAGTTCAATCACGGGACACCAAAGTTCACATAGTTCAATCATAGGGCACTAAAATAAAAATATAGTTCAATCATGGGACACCAAAGTTAAAAGAGAAAAATAATAGATAAAGCCTCATATATTAAATTGTTTTATAATTTGGTGTCCCATGACTTCACTTTTTCACGCTTTGGTGTCCTATGATTGAACTATGTGAACTTTGGTTTCCCATGATTTCACTCTTTCACGCTTTGGTGACACATGATTGAACTATGTGAAATTTGGTGTCCCATGATTTCACTCTTTCACGCTTTGGTGCTCCCCATAAACTTCAAAGGGGATGATAATTATTATAAACAAAAAAAATGATAATTTAAAAATCAGAAACATAGTTAAAAAGATTATTAAAAATTAATAATTTAATTTATAATGTTAGATTATTTTTGGTGAGTTAGTAGTCCCTGGTCACTCTCTCTCTCTCTCTCTCACACAACTCAATCTTATATAGATTTTCGTGCTTAAATAACCACGAAAATCTTTCATAAACCAAGCCCTTGTTCCTCCTTATTCGAGAACAAGGGAGTAAACAAAGATTTGTTTTTGAGAACATGGGCTCTTGTCATCAAGAGCCCGGGAAGTTTATTCAACCATATTAAACCATATTCAAATCTTAACGACAAGGTAGAAAAAGAGGCCTTGTTTGAACAAGGGTTCACCATTCTTCCAATTAATTTTAGATTTAAATTAAAATTAATATTATAATTTAATAATTAATTATATAAATTTAGTAATAGGTAACGAATTTATTATTTCATTAATTAATTAAATAATAAATATTAATTAATTGACTAATTAATAAATATTAAATTATACAAATAGGTATTTGATTATAAAATATAACTAGTTCGTAATTATAAAAATAATTAGATTAATTAAAACATGATTAATAGATTAATTTTATTAAATAATTGATATTTTTCAATTTAATAAAAATATAAATTAATTAAATAATTATATAAAAATAATAGAATATGTTATAAATATCAATTATTTAAATTAAATCTCAATATTAAGAATAAGGAGAACAAGATTATATTGATAGATTCATGATAAATGGAATAAGGGTTTTTATTAGGTTAAAAGTAGGTTTTTGTTTTAACCAAATCAAAGACAAATGTAGACTTGAACATAAATAGAGATCTTATTCGTCAAAAATGAATATAGGCTTGGTTTGCGTCAGAATCTAAAGATCGAGAATCTAGGTGAGTAACTGAGGAATTATCAGAAATTTAGTTTAAGATAAAGTGGATAGTGTGAGTTGGGTTTACCTGATGATAGTAAGATCAGGATGTTGTGGAGGTAGATTTCCGATTCTTGGATTTTCGTGGTTACCCAACCACGAATATCTCCATAAGATTGAGTTGAGAGAGAAAAAGAGATATATATATTTCGATCCGAGGGTTATGATGAATATTATAGTTTTGAGACTATGATGTCAGAATAAAAAAATAGAATCTTATAGATTTAGTTGCTAAGTGTGGTAATTTTGATTAGATCTTATAAATTTTAAAAATCTCTATTTTAAAATACAAAAAAGGTGTATTAAATAAATACTAGTTTAAAAAAGTTTAAACAGTTAAAAGTTGTGTATCGATGATATCGCTCAAACTTCAAATTGTCATATCTTCTTATATTTAAATAAGTTTAAAATTATCTTTTGCTAAATTTGACAGATCTAGTTCTAGTCATAAGAACTAGAACTTAAGTTTTTAAAATAGAAGTTTAGAATCTTTAACAAGTTAAAAGTGGCAAGTAAAACTGTACTAAATTAATGAATGATTTATTACAACTTTTTTAATTTTAAAATAAGAATTTATAAAATATATAGGATCTAATATAAACTGTCACACTTAGTAACTAAACTTATGGAATTTTATTTTTTGTTCTGATGTCATGACTTCGAGGCATGGTATTTATCATATCATCGATGTAAGATATAGATAATAGATAATGATATATGATTTCACGTACTTTGACTAGAGAGGGTATATACAACTGTGTATAGGGTAGGCATTTAAGCCACGTGGGTCACGTGGTGTCTAAAACATTTTTGAAAATAAAATAAAATTACATATATAGATTTAAAATATTAAAAATTATATATTTATAAATTTCATGATATTTTATTTAAATTAATTAATTTAAATAAAATTTTATAATAAAAACTATAAAAATAGTATATTTAAATCTATATATGTATGTGAGCCACGTCCGTTGTTACAGATTATTTCTCCTCGTGGGAACCACATGTATACAGGTAGGGTAACCACGTGGGTCACGTGGTACCTGGATTATTCTTTTATTTTAAAATAAAATTATTTATATAGATTTTAAATATAAATAATTTATCTGTAAAATTTATGATAGTTTATTTAATTTAATTAATATAAAATCAAAACTGTAGAGATAACATGTTTAAATGATTACATATACTCTACATATATATGTGATCCATGTTAGTTACTCAATGTGATTTCCGGTAACTCAGATAACACCTCGTGAGAAGTAAACAACTGTGCACAGAGTAGGTATTTAAGTCACATGGTCCACGTTTTAAATTGTATCAAGGATATTTATTAAAATATAGTAAAATTACATATATAGATTTAAAATATTAAAAATTATATATTTGTAAATTTTATGATATTTTATTTAAATTAGTTAAAATAAAAACTACAAAGATAGTATATTTAAATGACTACACATACTTTATATGTATTATGTGTTCCACACGCGTACGTTATTAAAGGTTATCCATCTTCGTAATAAGTACCTACACACAGGTAAGGTAACCAAGTCGACCACGTGATACCTGAGTTATTCTTTTTACATTATAATAAAATGACTTATATAGATTTTAAATATTTATAATTGTATGTCCGTAAAATTTATGATATTTTATTTAATTTAATTAATTTAAATTCAAAATTGTAGAGGTGATATGTTTAAATGACCATGAACATTCTACATATACATATAATCCACGTCAGTTACTCAGGCTGGTTATTTTTTTTATATATTAAAATAAAATCACTTATATAGATTTTAAATATTTATAATTGTATACATCTAAAATTTATGTTATTTTGTTTTATTTAATTAATTTAAATTTAAAACCGAGGAGTTAACATGTTTACATAAACAGACTCTACATATACATGTGATCTACGTCAGTTACTCAAGCTGATTTCTAGTGAAACTTAATTTTTGGAGTTGATACAATTAAACCAATTATAGAGGATAAACTCGATACAAAGATTTAAACAATCAAAATAACCAATGATTGATAATTTAGTTAACCTTATGAGCAGATGAAAAACAATTAATAAATAATATTCAGGTTTAAAATCTTTTTCGTATAGATTAAGAGGTGCGACCACGAATTAAAAAAATTAAAATCTTTAAAAAATGTTTTAATTTATATACAAATATTTAAGATTTTTTTATAATATTTAAGGTAGTTAATTTTTTAATGCTTAGTTCATTGATGAAAAAAAAAATAGTATTATAAAAGTTAAGAGCTATAACGAACGTACCTAGCTATTTTTATTAAATTTATCTTAATCTTCTTATTTTTTATTTTTTATTTTTTTCCTAAATATAGAAAACTTGTTTAACCAGCTTTTTTATTCATATAATACTTGAAAAAGAAAAATGAAGTCTTTTAAAACTTTTAAACGCCTTGAGGTTCTTAGATTTATCTTTAATAGTTTATAGATCTCCGTATTAGACATTATTTTAAAATATCAAACTTTAGTCTACAACTTTGTTTATACACAGATAATATATATAAATTATCATTATATATGATATAAAATATTTATATTAATTTTTATATAAGTAGTATGGACGCTGTTTCGTGCCCATGTATATGTATATGTTTATATAAGTTATTGAATTATGAAAATTTTCATATACTTGAGTTAAGAATTTTACCATAATATATTTAAATGATTGTGTTATTAAGCCTATTTTAAAACTTTTAACGATTGGTAAAAAGATTCTTTTTCATTATGGTTTCTTGAGCGACGTAACGTCGCCATGATCTGGATTCTTAACATAATATATACTTTTCTATCTATGGGCTAATAACTAAAACTCCAGTCTCCAACCTTAGTGGCGACGATAATCAATGGCTCTGAGTATTTTATTTTATATATTTTAAAACCCCACCCTGCCCCGGAATTTTTTCTTTCCCTATTAACGGATATATGGAGAGTTTTGAAGTCTTTATAAAATAAATAGAAATAAAAAAAAAAGAAAAGTTTTATGGGGAGAATGTAAAGAGACAATAAAATTTTATAGGGATGTCAATGGTAGGCAATTCAATTGAACTTAATTCGCACTCAATTTATAGATGGCCTTAATTTTTTTAATTTTACGGTGAAAATAAGAATTGAATTCCTGTTTATTCTTTATAACCTCTACCATCTTTCCATATAAACTTTTCTGGTTTTTCATTTTATAAAAAACATGGGGATTGAATTTCCGTTTATTCTTTTCAGCCACTGCCAACTTCCCATATAAACTTTCCCGTTTTATCATTAAAGTATATCTATTGTCTTAAGTAATTGTCTAAAATTGAGATCCTTATTTAGTCTTTCAGCTTTTGAAAAGTTTCCATATATTCGTTAACGGGATGTATATATATATACTCATCCCGATGGTATGAGAATAGTCATAAACTGGGAAACATGAGTATTTAATAAAAACTACTACCCCAAAGGCTTAGCTGCTAGGTGAGGTAATTTATACTAGATCTCATAAACTTTGAAGATTTTTTATTTAAAGTATTAAAAAATTTTAGTATTATTTCAGATAGTTTGCCCATATTTTACTTGCCAGTTTTAGCTTACTGCAGGATTTTTATCTACTAGCCTAGGAAGTTAAATTCTAGCCTCAATAACTAGAAATAGATCCATTACTTATCTTAAAAGATAGTTTTTAAGTTGGATAAGATTAAGAAAATGTGGCAATTTGATCGTTCATAAGGTATGACCGGCAATTTTTAACAGTTAAAACACTCGAAAACTAGTATTCTATTTATTACAGCTTTTTAATACTTTAAACTAAAAACTTTCAAAATTTACGAGATCTATTATAAATTGTCATACTTAGCAGCTAAGCTTTCAAGATAGTAGCTTTTATTAAAAAATCATGTTCCCACTAGCATGAGTATTCTCATATCATCGGTCTGAGAGAGAGAGAGAGAGAGAGAGAGAGAGAGAGAGAGATATATATATATATATCTTAATCCGACCTTATGATAATTATCATTTTACGATAAAAACGATAGTTTAAAAATTGGGAACCTACTTTTTAACATCCCAGTCTTACTATAATCAGCCAATCTCAACTTACCAGGGAGATCCCAACTAACTAGGCGTGACCCAATATCGTAAATTAGGTTACCAATCTTTATTACTTTTCTCAACTATGTTTCCGATTTTTTAACTATCGTTATTACTTTAAAACGATATTTATAATCGGGTCAGGTTGAGATATATATATATATATATTTTAAACTTTTTTGCTATGTTCCTCACAACCGGGGTGTACAGAACACTTTGGTGGTTAGCGAGAGCAGGAGAAGATGTACTTATTGATTGTCAACTACCCGTATCATAAAAAGGAATATCATGCGTTACAAGGACGTGTTGTGTTCGTAAACCCAGGGTAAAGAAATTTAATGGCATGATGGGACTGGCTGTTTTCATATATATCCATATATAATATGTTCTGTGAGGTGCCACCACCTCGTAGCTAGCAGCGGTAGGTAGTTGAGTAGTCTAGCTTAGAGTTTCGCTCTCTTGTACCACCTCAAGGGTGGTGCGAGCACGCAATGCGTATGAAAAAGAGTAGAATACTAGTATGCCATCGTTCGTTTTCGCATGCCTTCCGTAGATGCATGTCATTTTAACCCTTTTAAGAAGAGCGATCGTCACAAATATAAACAGAAAAATAATCATCCTGTAAAACGTATGTTGAGGTTTTGAAAAAAGCGCGCTTAAACTTGTTCGTTTTATAAGAAAACCAGCATTGTTAGGAGATTACAGAAACGATTTCTGTTTTAGCCTCATTTTGCGGCAGGGATAGTGCATGCCACAAGCTTAGAATTTCGTCGTACTCGCCGTCTTATGAGCGGTAAGGTATATCTGCGTCTCTCTTCGTAATGATAGTGACGTGACGCTGCAAAGATTTTATGTGTTGTTTGTTAATGGGCCATCCGCGTGTACGCCTTTCGGTGCTCATAAGACTCTGAGACTAATATATATATATATCCTTTCTTGCTAGCGTCCCCTTAGTCAACTCCTTTAGGAAGTAGCCTAGCAGCACCACCTGGGAGAAGTACGCCATGCGGAGGTATAGAAGCCGCCATTGGACATGTTTGTTCAAAATACAGTATTTGCTTGTAGCTTCATCGCGCAAGCAGCTTACGGACAAAAAATTCATACCGATATACATACGTTAAGTTATGGAGTAGCAAGGTAAATTGCAATATAAAGGCGAAAGAAAGCAGAAAGAGAAGGAAGGAGGAAAGCAGGAGGACGCCTTTGCCTTTGCGTCCAAGTCTTAGCCGTCAATTAGTTGAGCTGCTCTTACTCTGAGCTTTAGCCTTCAATATGATGAATGAAAGAAGTCTCGAAGACACTCTTCGAAGAACAGGTTCTGGTTCAGCAGCCCCTACAGCCAAGGGGTACATCGCTCGGAGAAGAGGAGCAAGACGCGCCCAAACAGACAAATTAGGTTTTCATAGCTGCTATTCATAGTTCCCCATACTGGTACGCCTAGCTTGTTTTAAGTCATTTTATGAACTCTTCTTAAGAAACTTTATAAACTTTTTATTTTTTATTTTCTGTCTTGTATCTTATTCTTTATCTTCAAGTCTTTTGTAGAATTTCCTGGCTTTCGTAGGCCAGTTTGTTACATTACAATCACCGTTGTCAGTAATCCTCACAAACCGGCGCGCCATCGCACGTGCAAACGCCACGCGTTGACGTGTTTTGGGGCAAAAACTCTTCGAGGCGTACGTCTCGAAGAAAGCTTTCCGGTGTGCCACGCCGGGCGTGCACCTGGTGTGTCGTGGGGTGATTTGTTGTTTTATTGTTTCCCACACCAACTGCGTCTATGATGGCTAATATATTTTGGTGATTTTCAGAACGGTCAAGTTTCTTTCAATATAAATGGTGTTTTGTTAAAGTGTCGATCCTTGAATTTAGACTATGAACCATCTCTATGTTACTAGATTAATATCTAATAGAGAAGTAGTTAACTTGGAATCAAAGTATTTGTCCTGTTGGTTATACCACGTTGATATAAGTATTTTCGTCGTGGTCGTCCTTTGATTTCTTTCTGCTCTACTTTAGAAATCGGTGGATCGTTGTAAATTTCGTGATCAAAGTGGTGAATTGTTTTTCCGGTGGTTAATAACCCACATATTGTGGTATACTTTAGCTTGTTTCTCATTTGTAATTACCTATTACTTATTTTTTATTTTATTTTAACAGTTTAGAATATGGTTGGAAGACGCCGGAGGAACGCTCGGTACAAGCGGAAGTAATTTAGACACCGGCGAAGTCGTCGGAGTTAAGGACGACTCGGGCACGTCATCGATAAGAAATATCAGACAGATGTCGTAAACATCGGGGTGACCACTAGAAAGGTGGTGCTTGGGGTGTGTGACCACACCAATAATTACATCTGTAGAAGGAGCATAAATGAAAAACCTTCTCTACAGAGGACGTCTCTAGTTTAAATCTTCGAGTCATTGTAGGTTCTATCATGATGATTAAAAGACTACTATTATCTATTTTCTATATGCCATCAACCGCACAAACAGTAAGATGAGAAACCACTTAAACGTAAATAGAACTGTATTTGAAAAATTAAGAAGAGTTTTTTCCGAGTTCGTTTTTAGGAGTACGTCAGAGACTTCTACTTCTAGAGTTACAATATTTTAACAACGAGTTCACTCTTCGAGTCCTTGTCAAAGAGATGAGGCTCTTCGCCATTAACCCGTAAGAGGTTTATCTTTATAGCTTTCACCGTTTTTCGACTTTTCTGATAGGTTTTCGTCTTCGAAAAACGAGCTCATAAGACGAAAAATACATTAAAACTCCTATTTGTTCTCGAAGAAGTTTGTCGAGCTGAGTTCGGTGTAAAGACATTTTCTAGTGGTTGAGCGGTAGGAGGGGATTTATTTTTACTGCTTATTTTTGGTGTACCGACGTTTCTAATTTGTATGGACAGGGAATTAATAAGCAGGTCGTGCTAGTATAAGTTAGAGAAAGAGTGAGACGGGGTCTTCCTCGAGGGCTCCTTCTCGAAGAAGTCTTCGGCGTAAAGGCATGAAGAGGTATTACCATAGGAAGCAGAACCTGAAGTTGAAGAGAAACTATTGGAATATTAAGAATATGTCATTAAGACGAACTCTGCCCCGTCGAACGTACACCTATAGGACGGGAAATAGTTTTCGAAGGGTTCGTACCTATAACTCGACGAACTTGAGGTTGCGAACAGGTGATTGGGCCATAACCAATAGTGGGACATCATGTTATTTTTGTAGTCATTCATTGGTACAGGTTGACATATACCAACGTTAGATACTTCTTCTTCGATTTTCTAAACTTCGTGAATGAAGTATTTTGAAGAGTAAACCTAGGCGTAGTCCGTATCCTAGGAGTGCGTACCTTGCCCAAAAACCTAGTATTATCCGTCTTAAATGCAGTTCCAAGTCATCTATAAAACGTCATAGAAGAGATTATGCGTTTAAGGACTTCCTCCGCTTTTTACATAGTCGTAAGTACGTTTCCTGTCGTTTGGTATTTACCTTTTTTTTTATATATTTCCTTTATAATACTAATGTATCTGATGTGTTCGTCGAATAATTTTCATTGACAAACCGGACCTCGTTATTCGACTTTATTACAAGACCCGTCTTGTTTTCTTTTCAGAGGTAAAACTTTGAGGACGGAAATAACAGTAGTACAGTACAACTATTTTTAATTGATCACGTAAAAGTTTACCTTAAAGATGTCTTCAAGTTTGATGCGGTTTATCGAAGACTCTAGCCATCGACGGTTAATAGTCTTCAATTTTAAGTGGATTGTCAAGGTCACGAAGGTGGTGGTCATCATGCTTGTGCGAAGAGGTGGAAACGTTTCAGGTAAACAAACGAGAGTAGTTGGGATCGGAGTAGGTGGAACTTAAGTAGGAGCAGTAGAAGAAGTAGCGACTGACGTGATAGTTGAAGGACCAATAACAAGAAGAGAAGGTCGAAAAAGTCGACGACAAGAAAGTTCATGAAAGAGGATCGAAGAAGGGATCGAAGTATGACGAGCTAGTGTGCTCTCATTCACCTACCTAGTTTGGGTAAGGTTGCCAGAGCAAACGGTAGCATTAGCTCAAGTTTACAGAGGTGAAAGAGTAGTCCCCGTTATACGTACAAACAGGTGAAACGTGGACGAGATGCCCCAGCCAGGTACGTACTAAAGAACAGTACTCAGTAACGAGGTGTCGATGTCTTTTGTTTTAATTTTTTTTTTTACTATTTATAGAAAAAGGTGTCAACGGTGTCATACGTTTAATTCGTTTTAATATTAAACCATTTGTACATAACTGTCGGGAGGTTGTGTTTCCCGTAAAGCTTTGTCCCGGGCTCCATAGGAATTCAAAATCGAAAGAAAAAAAAAATTCGTGTTTTTCTCTAACGAGTTTAGTTTATTGTTGTAACGCTTCAAGTTACTGGATAAAGTGTGTACCGTATATTATTCTCTCAACAGTAATGTGCTAATGGATTACTGAAGTGCCCTTTTATTCGTACAGTTTAGTTTCATGATCTCATTTGTTGGTTTTCTAGAGCTCATATACCAAAAGTGTGAGAACTGGATTGACAATCCGTCTCCGTATACTTTCACGGTTTGTGTTGGTTTGTTTCATTTCCTACTTGTATTGATTTGTCTTTTTTGTTTTACGTAAATGTATTCCTTTTTTTTTTTTCCGTTATTTTTTTCTTAAGAAAAAAAAAAAGCTAGGTAGACTGATAGATAGGGCTGGCAAATGAGCGAGCCGACTCGCGTTCGACTCGTGTTTGACTCGATATTTGGCTCGTTCGAGCTCGACTCGAAATTAAATGAGCCGAGCTTGAACAAAAAAAAAGGCTCGAAATTCATTTCAAGCCGAGCTTGAGTATTACTTAGCTCGTTCGAATTAGGCTCGAAAAGCTCGAAAAGCTTGAATATACATATATATAGTAGAGCTACTATGCTATCGAAAGTATAGAAATCTGGTGCTTTCGATTTTTTGATTCTTAGATCAATCCTTTTAATCGTTTCTTATCTTTGGATTAATATTATTATTACCTTGTAGGGACCACTCAATCCTAAGAGTATTATTTAATCCTAGGAAAGACCGCAATCATCCCAACCATACAATTTTTAATCAAAGGATCAAAAATTCAAAAATATTAAATCCTCTATATTTTTGATAGCTCAGTAGTTCTGCAATATATATATCAAGCCCTTTGTACTATTTAGTTTTTGACCGTTGGACAAAAGGATGTGCGGCTAGGATGATAGTGGCCCCCTAGGGTTGAGTCGGTGGTTGGTTTAATAGTATAATCTAACGGGTGAAAATGATCACAGGATAGATATAACGGTAGAAAACTCTATAGTACCAAAGGCTTGATACTATCAATAGTATAGTAGCCGGACTATATATATATATATATATATATATATATATATATATATATATATATAGTGTGAGGCTACTATGCTTCTGGAAGCACGGAGCTTTCCACACTTCCAGGTCGCTTTTGATGTTGTGACTTTCGAATCCTCGATCGGCTCCGTTAAACTTGATCTAGAATATTTGAAGTACATAGAAAATAAATTTTATGATTTGATATCATTTGCCTAGTAATCGAAGGGGCTCAAAATCAATAATTTTAATGGCCGTATTGAGCCGTTTGGAAGTTTAATGGTATAGAAATATCCAAATCACGTGAAATTTTGATAAAAATTTTTTATACTATATAAAACAAGATCAATATTTTTGATCTAAAATTTTAATGTCATATTGTCATGTTTTGTAAGATTTTTATTTTCAGCCGTTGATTTGAGCCCCTTCGTTCACTAGGCAAAAAATATCGAAAAATCACATAATTTATTTTCTAGGTACTTCAAATACTGTAGATCAAGTTTAACGGAGCCGATCGACGATTCGAAAGTTGCAACATGGAAAACGACCTGGAAACACGAAAGGCTTAGTGCTTCCAGAAGCATAGTAGCCATACTCTATATATATATATATATAGAGAGAGAGAGAGAGAGAGAGAGAGAACTAGGCTAATATACTATTAATAGCACCAAGTTATTAGTGCTACCAAGTTTTTGACCATTGGATTAAGAGTTGTGCGGTTAGGATGATGTGGGCCCCCCCAGGGTTGAGTGGGTGGTTGGTTGTCACGCCCCGGGACCCAGCGGAAGCCCGCCCGGTACGTGACTAGACCCGCCATACGTCTAAAACATATAAGGCGTCTAAAAACAACAATAATAGAAGCAATAGTAAAAGACATCTAGGAGTATCAGAGCATAGTAAATGTCTAAATGCTACAACAAAGGATAAGGATGAAACTGTAAATCCACTAAATAAGACATAAAGTGATACAAGTGCTATAGGTAGATACATAGGTGGTCTCTATACATGGATACAAAACCTCTCACTCTCTCAACTGCAAAAAGAAAGAGTAAACCACCTAGGCAAAGTACCGCTCCTCGCTAGCTAGCTAAGCGATCCCCTTGCCGCGATCCCATGCCTCCACCGGTGCCGAAGGTTCTGAAAAGTAAACCATAAAACGGGGACGTGAGAACTATTAAAAATAGTTCCCAGTGGGCAATTACTGACTTCAGTGAATGCACCACGAGGCCCAAAGCTACAAAAGATGTTAGTGACTATAAAAGTAGAAAAGCGAAAGGTAAGTAAAAATATAACTTACTCCGAGTAAGGATCCCACCCCTACTACTGATGGTGCCCCGGTAATCCGAGCAGTGGCCGGTCTGTCGGATGCCCACCCAGAGTCCCGGTATCTGTCGGAAGCCCACCCAGAGAAGTCTAAACTGAAACTCATAAGTGATACTGTACACCTGTCTACTACTCAATCACATGATGAACCTGTAACTGATCTTATCATTTGTTGCTTTGAAATGATAAAGCGTAACACTCGTAATACTATCAACCTCTGAAAATGAAATATGTATCAACGAAGTATGAATACGATTAATACGATTCATCTCTATAGTACAACAT